>NW_024356397.1:2995071-3075379 GCF_902729225.1 Pteropus medius
TTTTTTTTTTAAATTAAAGCCACCCTAATGAATATGGCTAATGAGTGTAAGTTTTCTTCTATTCTTAGATTGCTGTATATGATGTGGTGGTAATATATGCATAACATAAAATTTCCCATTTTAGCTATTTTTAAGTATACAGGTCAGTGGCATTAAGTACATTAACATTGGTGTGCAACTGTTAACCACAGTCCACCTCCAGAACTTTTTCCTTATCCCAAGCTGATCATCCCAAGCTGAAACTCTGTACCCATTAATCACTAATTTCCCCCAGCCTCTGGCAACCACCATTCTATTTTCTGTCTCTATGAATTTGACTACTCTGGGAACCTCATAGAAGTGGAATCATATAAATTTGTCCTGTTGTGTCTGCCTTATTTCACTTAGCATAATGTCTTCAAGATTTTGCTGAGTGTTTTTATCATGAAAGGGTGTTGAATTTTGTCTGGTGCCTTTTCTGTGTATATTGAGTTGATCATGTGGTGTACTACATTAATTGATTTTCTTATATTGAACCACCCTTGCATTCCTGGGAAAAATCCCATTGGTCATAGTTTATAATCATTTTAATGTGCTATCAGATCCAGTTTGCTAGTGTTTTGTTGAGGATATCTCTGTCTTTATTCATAAGGGACATTGGTTTGTAGTCTTTTTTTCTTGTGATATCTCCATCCAGGCTTTGGTATCAGGATAATGCTGATACCATAGAATGTGAGGAAGTGTCCCTCCTCTTCTCTTTTTGGAAGAGTTTGAGTAAGATTGGTGCTGATTCTTTAAATGTTTGATGGAATTCACCAATGAAGGCATCTGGTCCTAGACTTTATTGAGAGGTTTTGGTTACTGAGTCAATCTCATTACAAATGGTCTATTGAGATTTTTAAAATTCTGTTGTTACTTTTGGTACTTTGTGTGTTTCTAAAAATGTGTCTGTTTTACCTAAATTATCTAATTTTTCGGTGTGTAAATTATACATAGTATTCTCTTATAATCCTTTTGTTCCTATAAGGTTGGTAGTAATATCTCACTTTCGTTTCTACTTCTATTTGTATCTTTCTTTTTTTCCTAGACAATCTAGCTGTAAGTTTGTCAGTTTTGTTTATCTATTCTAAAAAACTGACTTTTGGTTTTGTTGATTCTCTACTATTTTTTAATTCTGTATTTCATTTTTCTCTGTTATTTCCTTCCTTTTCCTGGCTTTGGGTTTAGTTTGCTCTTCTTTTTCTAGTTCCTTAAGATGTAAACGTAGATTATTTGATATGAGGTCTTTTTATGTAGGCATTTACAGTTATAAATTTCTCCCTGAGTACAGCTTTCACTGTGTCCTATAAATTCTGGTACATTTCAGTTTCATTTTCATTTGTTTCAAAGTGTTTTCTAGTTTCCCTAGTGATTTCTTCTTTCACTTGGTTGTTTATGAGTGTGTTAATTTCCATGTATTTGCAAAATTTCCAGTTTTCCTTCTTTTATTAATTTCTGGGTTTACTCCATTGTGGTCAGAGAAGATAGTTTGTATGATTTTGATCTTTTTAAATTTACTGAGAATTAGTTTATTGCCTAACATGTCTGTCCTGTAGAATGTTTTATATGTACTTAAATAACATCCCTATTCTGTTATCGTTGAGTGGAGTGTTCTGTGTGTATCTGTTAGGTCTAGTTGCTTTATAGTGTTGTTCAAGTTCTTATTGATGTTAATAAGATTCTTATTGATCTTTTCAATAGATGTCCTACCCATTATTTAAAGTGGGATATTGAAGTTTCCAACCATTATGGTAGAAATGTCTATCTCTCCCTTCAATTCTGTTTGCTTCTTATATTTAGGGCTCTGTTGTGTGTTTATAATTATTATGTCTTCTTGATAAATTGGCCTTTTAATCAATATAGAATGGCCTTCTTTGTCTCTTGTAACAATTTTTTATTTAAGTTCTGTTTTGTCTGATATTTTATAGTCACCCCAGCTCTCCTTTGGTTACTATTTTCATGACGTATCTTCTTTCATCCTTTCGTTTTCACCCTATTTGTATGTTGTGTCTAAAGTGAGTCTTTTGTAAGCAGTGCATGGTTAGCCTTAAAAAAAAAATCTTTTCTGCCAATCTGTATCTTTCATTGATGAGTTAATTCATTTGTACTGGTAATGAAGGACTTATTTCTGCCATTGTGCTATTTGTTTTCTACGTATATCTTTTTTTGTTCCTCAGTTATTCTAATGCTGCCTTTTGTATTTGATTTTTTTCCTATTATACCATTTTGATTCCCTCTTCATTTTCTTTTGTATATACTTTTTATTTTCTTAGTGGTTACTGTAGGGATTAATGTTAATGTTCTAAATTTATAGCAGTCTAATTTGAAATGACGCCAACTTAGCAACGAGAGCACACATTAAACTAGCTTTATTGTTATCATTTTGCAGTATATACAAATATTAATTCATGTTGTACACCTGAAACTAATGTCAGTTATCTCTTAAGTTAGAAATGTCCAACTTCATTTCCCCTTTTTATATTGTTATTGTCACAAATTATATCTTTATATGTTGTTTGCCTATGTCTGTAGATTTATAATTATTGTTTTATATATTTGTCTTTTAAATCATATAAGAAACAAAGACAGGAGTTACATAACAAAAATACAATATGCTAGTTTTTATATTTAACCACGTAACCTTTGCAATGATCTTTATTTCTTTGTGTGACTGAGTTACCATCTAGTGTTCTTTCATTTCAGCCCGAAGGATTCACTTTAGCATTTCTTGTAGGGCAAGTCCACTAGCAATGAACTCCCTCAGCTTTTGTTGAGAAATGTCTAATTTCTCCTTCATTTAAAAATTCTTGGTTGATAGTTTTTGCTTTCAGCACTTTAAATGTATCATCCCACTGCCTTCTGGCCTCCATGGTTTCTGATGAGATATTGGCTGTTAATCTCATGAGGATCCCTTATATGTGATGAATCACTTCCTTCCTGCTGCTCTGAAGATTTTTTGTTTTTCAGCAGTTTGAATTTAAATTAGTGTGGATCTCATTGAATTTGTTGAGCTTCTTTAGATGTGTAGATTCATGTATTTCTTTAATTTAGAAAGTTTTTGACAGTTATTTCTTCAAATATTTTTTCTGCCTCTTCCCCCCCTCCTCCTGGGGCTCCCATAATGTGTGTGTTGGTACACTTAATGGTGTACCATGGTCCTCTTAGGCTCCGTTCATTTTTATTCATTCATTTTTCTTCTCTTTGGCCTGAGTAATACCAATTGTCTTATCTCCAAATTTGCTAATTCTTTCTTCTGCCTGGTCAAATCTGAAGTTGAACTCTTCTAGTGAGTTTTTAATCCCAGCTATTGTACTTTTTTGTCCAGAACTTCTATCCAGTTCCTTTTGATAATTTCTATCTTTTTATTGTTATTCCTTACTTGATCATACATTGTTCTCTTGATTTCCTTTAGTTATTTGCCCATGGTTTCCTTCAGTTCTTGGAGCATATTTAAGACAGTTAATTTGAAGTCCTTATATAGTAAGTCTAGTATCTGGACTTACTCAGGGATGGTTTCTGTCAATTTATTTTTCTTGTGAAGGGGTCATACTTTCCTGTGTCTTTGTATGCTATGTAATTTTTTGTTGAGAACTGGACATTTTGAGTATTGTAATGTGTTAACTCTGGAAATCAGATTCTGTTCTCTCCCTAGAAAATACTGTTGTTGCTTTATGAAAGCTGCAGTCCATTTGTTTAGTGACTTTTCTGAACTGTTTTTGCAAAGAGTTTTGCTTGTCGTATTTGGTGAATGAAGCCTTTTCTGTTATCTCCATGGCCAGCTAGTGGAGATTTCCTTAAATGCCTGGATCCAATAAGAAAAGAAAAGGAGAGTCTGTTTTTTCTTAATCCCCTTGTCTGACTGTGAGGAAAGTCATTTTAGCCATGGAGGTTCAAACAATGGCCAGCCTCTGTGCCAGCTTCTCAGCAATCTAAAGCAGTGATCAAAATACATAACTTTGATTTCTGGAGGACAGAGTCCCTGTTGCCTACCATAGCACCAGCAAGCTGCAACAGGATTTTGAGCAACTGTCTCCACAGCTGCCTGCCATAGAACTGGGAGCTGGAGGATGATAGATACTATACCAAACACTGAAATTCACTAAAATTTAACAGCCCTTTCTTCAGCAGGCATTTCCTTGGGTTCTGAAAGTGTTCGACTAGATTACAGAGTTCCAAAATAGTTGCTTCAAATATTTTTTGCCAAATTGGTGACAGGACCAATTCCTGGAGCTCCCTACTTTACTATCTTCTATGACCTCTGTTCTTAATCTGTAATAACCTTTTAATTGGTCCAATGTTACTTCTAACTCTGCACTTACCAGTCCCTAGTGTATTCTCTGCACAGAAACCTTTGTAAATGTGTATTTTGTTCATTTAAAGAATAATAATTTCAAACTCACAGAAGATTTGAAAAAACAGTACAAAGAATTTGTGACTACCCTTAACCCAGAGTCCTCAAATGTTAAGATTTTACTATATTTGCTTTATCTTTCTCCTTCTCTCGAAATACTTATAGTTATTTTTTTCTGAACTGTTTAAGAGTAAGTTGCAGATATGTTGCCCCTTACCATCTAAATACCTTAGTGTGTATTTTTTAAACAACAAGAAATTCTCCATAAAATCATAGTACAATGATCAAAATCAGGAGCTGAATACCAACACAATACTGTAATCTATGAACCTTAATCACATTTTGTCAATTGTCCCAATAATGTCCTTTATAGCAGAAGAATATCCAAGATTATGTGTTGTTTGAGTTGTCATATCTTTTGTCTCCTTTAATCTCGAACAGTTCCTATAGCTGTCTTTGTATTTTTATGACGTTGACAATTTGATGAGTACAGGCCAATTGTTTTGTAGAGTATTCTTCAATTTGAGTTTGTCTGTTGTTTCCTCATGGTTAGACTCAGGTTATGCACTTTGGGTAGTAATACCTAAGAAGTGGTGCCGAGTTCTTCTCTGTGTATCATACTAGGATGCACATGCTATCGATTGGTCCCATTACTGGCAGTGTTAACTTTGACCGCTTGGTTTAGGTGGTGTATGCCAATTTTCTCCATTGTAAATTTATTATTTTGCATTTTGTAATTAATAAGAGTTTTGTGGGGAGATACTTGGAGACTGTGTGCATATCTTATTTTCAGCTTTTACCCACTGATTTTAGCATTTATTGATGATTTTTGGCCTAAGCAGTTATCTTTATGACGGTTGCTAAATGATAATTTTCTAATTATATCTTTCCTTCTACATTTATTAGTTGGCTTTCAAAGAGCTTTCCCTCTTATTATTTTATCAATGTAGCTTCATAGATTCATTATACAATAGGTTATAATCTTCTATCACTATATATTTTGATCGTATTGTATCAGATTTGGCCTGAGGAACCCTTTATAGCTGGCTCCATGCAGAAACCTTTTAAAATTAAGGTCTTGTTGATGTTCTTGTCTGAGTAAGTATTAACAGCACTCTCCTTCACTCAACAAATTGTCCTTGTTTGAATGAAAAATTATATGATCACCTTATTTAAAATGTAGATCAGGTCATGTTACTTTTCTCCTGAAAACTCTTGAATGATTTTGCATCTCACTTTGAATATAAGCCTCAGTTTTGGCATTGATCCACATGGAATGCCTCTCTGATCATCTTGTCTATATCTACTCTTCTGGCTTGCTCTGCCCCAGCTACACCTGGCCTTCTGATAGCTCTTCAGTGCTGTGCACCCTCCTACCTCAAGGCCTTTGTATCTGCTGTTACTCTTCTTGAAATAGTCTTCTACATTCTTCACTTCCTTTAGGTTTCTGCTCAGATGTCACTTTTTTAGAGAGGCCTCCTTTAACCACCTTCATATAAAATAGCGGGCACTTCCTTCCCCTCCCCAGCACTCTGCTTTAATTCTTTTTCCCAGCATCTGATATGTTATTCATTTGTTTGCTTCTTTCCCCAACTAGAATAAATGCTCCATGAAGGGAAGGACTTTGTTTTCTTCTCTGCTGTATCCCTAGTGTCTTTGAACAGTTCCTAACAAATAGTTTGTGCTGATTTGTTGAGTGAATGAACTGAAGCAAGTGGTATAGCAGTTTATGAGGCAGCTATTTCTCTTCATCAAAACTAATTCTTGTTCTTTTTCGTGATGCTTCTTTTTCAGTACTGTTTTCTTTCACTTTTCCCCCCTACAACTATCACCCTATCTTCCAAATCTTCACCAAATCTTCAATTCTTTCTTCGCCTTAGAGTTGGTCAGTTGTTACTGACTGTTCCTTTACTTTCCCTTTCATTCTGAGTCTCTTCTAATGGACAGTGTATTTAGATGAGATTCCTCTCTTTGCCACAAAGTTTACCCACTACTTTTAAAAGATGGCACTGCTGTAAAAATAGAAATGTGTAAGAATGTTTAACTCCAAAATCAGGATAGTATTGCCTCTGGGAGCTGGAGGGGAATGTGAAGGAAGGATGCAGAGGTCTTCAACTGTTAGTGCTCTATTTCTAAAGTAGAGTGAAGTACACAGATATGCATTCATTATACTTTTTTTTTTTAACCTTTTTATATGTCTAAAATACTGCATAAGTTTAAGAAATAAAGTGTCTCCCTCATAATCTGTTGCTGGCTAGCTTTCCTTGTCTTTTTAAGTTGTCCTATTATTCGTTGTCTTTTTCCCTGAAGGTCCATAGATTTTTATTTGCTTTCTTGCAGTGTTCTTGCCTTCTTATTCTTATGGAAGATGACGTATAACCCAGCAATAAGGTCATTCCTTCCTTTTACTTTGTTACCGTCCCCTATCCTCCCCGCCGCCGCCTCCATCTTTTTTCTACCTCCTCCTAGCCTTTATCGGCTTTGTTTGCAGT
Source organism: Pteropus medius (assembly GCF_902729225.1). NCBI lineage: Eukaryota > Metazoa > Chordata > Mammalia > Chiroptera > Pteropodidae > Pteropus > Pteropus medius. The sequence goes on from NW_024356397.1 coordinate 3,001,933, forward strand.
AATTTGTAGCTGATAGTTGACTGACTAGGTATCATCAGGCCAGAATCTGGGAGAGAAGTTAATTTGGGACTTTGGATACACAAATTGGTGTTCTGATTTTGCCTTTCACTGCTAGTTCATGTGTTATATGCACAGCAAACCCTTATTGATTCATTCAGTCACTAAGCAAATCTTTATTCATTCATTTAACAAATATTTGACTGTCTACTACCTGATAGGTTTTGTACAGCTTGGTTCTATAGTTTCGAGTTTTTACCATATGCTCCCATATATATGCAGGTGCTACGTCTTGTACACAGCAACAAAAAGACAAACACGTTCTTGTCTTCTGCTTGCTTACCGTTTGGTGGAGAAGATAAGACTCACATATAGATAGATATGATGCTGGCTAGAAACTGATATGCCAAAAACACTTATAAAGTGCTAGAAATACTACTTCTGCCTCTCGAAGGTGGTGTCTGAAAGAAGAGTAAGATTTGGCCATGCGAAGATTGAAAAAGAAGATATTCCAGGCAGAGGGATTGTAGGAATAATGGAATTGCTGGATTATGTAGTTTGTGCATCTTCATACAAGATAATGCTAATTGTTTTTCCTGGTATACTTGGAGTTTAAGTATTTTGGTAGTTCTGCATCCTAGCCAATACTTTAGTTGGATTTTTAATTTTTGTCAATCTAGCGAATATGGATTTTATTGTGGTTTTAATTTTAATTTTCCTGATTTCTTGTGAGTCTGAGCACCTTTTCCTATGTTTATTAGCCATTCATGTTTCTCCTGAGAAGCAAGTATCCAAATGTGGTTTTTTTGGAGGAGAGTGGTCTTTTTCATATTAATTTATAGGAATTTTAAATACATTTTGGATACTCATCTTTGTCAGTTATGTGTGTAGCCAGTTATCTTCTCCCCTTTTATGGCTCATCAGTTCTCTTTCTGTGTCTTTGGCTTTCTTAATTCAGCACATTATAATTTATCAGTCTTTTTCTTTATGATGTATGATTTTTATGTCTTGTCTAAGAAATTTTCCCTACTCTAAGGGTCACTGCTGGGGCCATGTGAAATCCGGTGTTGCCCCAGTGGCGTGGGGGTGGAAGAGGAGGACAATGGAAGACAGTGGGTGGTGGCGTTGTGTGTTGTCCCTCTGTTCTTCCCCGCTGACGCAGCAAAGAATTACAGGTCGGTGAGATTTAGAAAAAGTAAGATTTATTGAAAGTACATTTTGGAAGGAGATGGGCTGTGTTAGGGAAGCCTGCAGCCCTGTGGAATTTGGAAGCTGAAGAGATAAAGACAGGACACCCCAAATGGAGGAGCGGGTTTCCAGCCATGATAGCTGTAACCTTGCAGAAATGGGAAGGTCTGTTTATATTTGGGCCTTGATGAGAGGTCCTGGATGATCACTATGTGAGGTCACTTTGACTGACTGACGATTAGCTGCTATATAACGCTATGCCTACTGCGCATGCGCTTACCCAGAATTCAGTCTGTTATAATTAGATTCATGAACTTCCAAGCATAGTCATGATATTATAATGATGGTATAATGAGGCTGAAGTTATGGGCAGTACTTTCTGCACATGCATTTGTAGCTGGTTTAGCCAGCAGCTTTTGTGGCCTTTGTGCTCTAAGATTTGGGGTAATTTATAACTCTAAAAGGAAGGTGTTTCTGGGAGGTCCTTAAGGAAGGTCTTCAAGGGAAGTTTCTATGGTTACAGAGCTAGGGCTTCGATCCTGTCGCTCAGCCTAACTACCTAACATAAAACCATAGCGTTTATTCTCCTATATTGTCTTCTAAAAGTTTTACAGTTTTATTTTTCTCACTTGTCTTTATCTACTTAGAATGGATTATTTTTAAGTTGATTTTTTTATTGGGTGGTAGTAAGCATCCAACTCCATTTTTTCCATATAGATAACCCAATTTTTCCAACATTACCTTATGAGGTTTTTATGCAGATTAAATAAGTTAACATATGTAAAATAATTAGGACAGTGTCAGGCACAGTACATGCTCAATAAATGCTACATGTTACTATTGCTGTGTATAAATTCTGGTAGTTTAACTCCAGAACTTGTCCTTTTAATTCATATGCGTTACTGAAAAAAAGATGAACTCAAAATATATTTTGTAGATAAAAATTCATGGGCCTTGTAAACAGACATGAGGGAACAGTATCAACATAGGATGCCACCTAAGGTTCTAGTTTGAGCATTTTGCTAGATTGTGTTGCCATCCAATACAAGGGTGGTGGGACATGGGGTAGGCCAGATGGATTTGGAGCCGGATCAAGAGTTCTCTTTTGGACCTGGTCCATTTACATTCCCTGAGAGACATCAAAGAGGCAAGGTTAGGTAGGTATTTAAATGTGCAAATCTGGAGTTCAAAATAGAAGTCTGGATCTAGTAGATATGTTTGGGACTCATCAGAATACAGTGATATTTAAATGAATCGGAATTAATGAGATAATCTGGGAGTGTAGAAAGAGAAGAGCCAAAATCAAGTCTTGAGGTTTTATAGAGGAAGAGGGGTTGCCACAGGGGAGTTGAGATGCTGCAAGGTAGGAAGAATATCAGGAAAGGATATTCAGGAGGCCCGAGAAGAGTGGTGGATATAGGAGTTTCAGTTGCTGAGAGTCGAAGTAAGATGAGCCCTGAGAAGTGACGGTCAGGTTTGGTTACATGGAAGTTATCGTGATCATGTTAAATACTTTTTATGGAGTAGTAGAGAGAAAGCCTGTCGTGGTTTGAGGAATGAATGAATCCAGAGATAAGGAAATGTAGACTCTATGTATAGAGACTTTTGTGATGGAAGGTACAGAGAAATGCAGCAGTAGTTGAAGGGGAATATGGGAAGATTTTTTTTTTAGAGATGAGAGATACTCAAATGTGGTTATATGCTAATGAGTATAATCAAATAAAAGGGAGATTTGTTAGTACATGCATTAGGACAGTCAAGGGAATAAAGTTCATGGGAATTCCAAGTCCTTGGGTAAGAATCAGCCTTTCTTAGAAGGAAGAAGTTTGCCTTCATTGTGTCAGGAGCAAAAGAGAAGATGGTTTCAAGGGTAGATAGGTAGGTTTGTAGGTTTGGTACTGGCAGATGCTTAAAAGTATTGTATGAGAGGTTTAAGTAATTAAAATGTAGGTGGACAGACAATTACAAGTAACATGGAAATACTCAGGAGCTCTGCACAGGAGTTGTACTAGCCAAGTGCTCAATACAGATTTCATAATAAATGATAGCAGCATTTTCTGAACTATTTATCCACAGGTGTAACCCAATCATGTTTTCTGAGTAGCCTAATTATAAAGACTGAGATCTGCTAATGGGCATATTATTATTTATTTTAATTATTTATTTAAACAGGAGCTTGCATTCCTATGGGAGTAGATAGATAGGTAGACAAACAAGGAAATCTCAGAGAGAAGTTTATGATGAAAATATATAGGATTGACTTTTGGTAAAGTGACCATGAACATCTCTCTGTAGACATGAAAATTTTAGCAGAGACCTGAATGATGAAAAAAGCAGCCAGGCAGAATTCTGGAAATTTAGCTTCTGGGTTGGGGGGTGGGGGGAATCAATCATTGCAAAAGCTTTGTGTCCTTTTAGTGAATTAGTTAATTGATACTATCATTCTATGAGTATGACTTGCACAAATATTCCTGTGCAAGTGTTGGCATGCACCACCTTTAGAAATATCTTTGGAGCATTGAACAGGAGCTTTTGATTAGATTTCCCCCCCCCAGGAATGTTTTGAACAGGTGCTGCTTTATGCCAGCCATTGAGTAACATTAAAGAAGGATAAAACTTGGATAAAATTTGTTCGTTTACTGTTTCTACACTGCTCTAAACAATGCCAGGCACATAAGTGCTCACAAAATATTTATTGAATGAATGGATGAATAAACTTGGATTTATATCTACTGTTTACTAGCTGTGTAACCTTGAGCAAATTATTGAATATTTCAAATTACTTGAGCCTCAGTTTCTTCAACTGGCAAATGAGGAGGGATAATTCCTAATACCCCACAGCATGGTTGTATGGATTAAATGCAAATTAATGTTAAAAAAATAAACGGTAGTAGTTGAGTGGGAGTCAGGGAGAGGAGAGCAAAGAAAAAGGAACTGCAGTTTTTCGGCTGGAACTTTTAAAAAAGAAAAAGAGAAAAGGAAGTATAATGAGAGATGAGACTGAAAAAGTAAGCCATGTCCAGTTTGGAAGGATCTTGAGAGCCCTGTTGAGCAGCTAGCTCTTTATCATGTTTTTATTGGGAAGCCCCTGAAGCATTGTAAACAAAGTAGTGACATTTTAGATTTACATTTTTAAAGGCTACTCTGGGTGCAGATTTGAGGATAATGATAAAAAGCTAGTAATCATTCTTGAAAAGGGTTGAAGCTCTGTGAACTCTAGTTATCTTCTGCTCTGCATAGTCTTAGAAGTGTAAATTAATTCTCTATCTATGAAAGAAAGGGAGCAAATAACAGTTCTACTTTGATTGCATCATCAGGTCTAATTGGGGACTTCTCTATGGAATATGTTGGCTGTTTTAGAAGAAAGGTTTTTTTTCATCAAAGGTGTGGTCTGAAGGAGAATAATTTTTATAAGCCCTACCACTGTGAGCATGATGGGGAAAGAAGGATAGCTAAAACCTTTTTACCATTTCATAGGACTAGTGTTCTGATACTCTTAGAGTTTTTCTAAAAGTTATTATCAGTTAAAGCCTTAAAAAAACAGGAAAATGTCTGCTTGTCTTTCACTGAAGGGAGGAACTGGGACTAGGGAGATTGTATGGCTTTGAAGCTTGGTTTGGTAGTGTGGATGGAATAGGCAAGGCAGGGGAACCCCAAGGGCGTGGTGAGTGATAGTTCTAGCCAGTGAAGAGAGAAAGGAGCCTAACTGCAAAAAAAAAAAAAAAAAAGGAAAGAAAGAAAGAATGAACTTTCAGACATTTTGGACCTGAAAAGCAGCATTGAGGCTCAGCACTATGAGGGGCTAAGTGTGCTTTCCTTTAGTCATAGGAAAACAAAAACAAAAAATTGTAGTTGTTTTCCCAATTAGGTCATACTATGATGGTAGATGTCAGATCTTTGAATACTGAAATGGGAGTTCTACTTTCTATATCAAAATTGTCAGAGTTCTTGGAATATATAACCCATGAATATTATTGCAGTTTGCCATTAGTCACCTTGCCAAAAATGGAAGAGTCAGTGATTTCAGAAATTTAATAAAAGAGCCTGGTACTAATGATACCACAGGTGATGTTTTCAATTAGCAGTGTTTTAACGAGATTTGTAGGCTGGTAAGAGCTAATCCTGTAACATAGGAAAAAAACTGAGAAAGCAGGCCTATATCTGGCAAATCTCCTGAGGTAGGCTTTGCTGATTCAGATTTCTTTGATTAAACTTTTATTATCTTACAAGCTCTCTGGAAGTGTCTGACATTAGTCAGATAATTTTTCCCTTCCCAAATAAGTAAAGCTCGCAGACAGATTTGAAATTAGAAGTTTTTAGTGACTTTCTAAGCTAAAGGAAAATAAGAAACATGTTGCTTATAGAAGTAAATAAGTGAATTGTCAAATGAGCACAGTAGAAATGAGAGAGATTCAAAGACTTGGGAGTGGTAGTGGTAGGGGGAATTAGCTTCATTTTTTGGTAAACTTTGAGATGTGCATAATAATAACTATTCAGACTTCTGGTTTCATAAGTGTGCTGAAGATATAGAATGGTTTATACCTAAAAGCACTTCTTAAAGTGCTTAAAGAACATTAAGCCCATATTGAGATCTAGAAAAAAGTTCCAGAAACATTATTCCAAAAGAAAGACTGTCAGATGACCTGATATCTGGGGAGTAAAGCATAGGAAATAGTCAATAATATGGTAATAATTATGTATAGTGCCAGATGGGTACTAGACTACTCAGGGAGATCATTTTGTAAATTATATAAATGTCTAACCACTATGCTGTACACTTGAAGTGAATATAAAATAATATTGAATGTCAATTATAATTGAAAAATTTTAAAAAAGGAGGAGAAAAGGTGAAGGAGTAAGTTCAGATTTCCAGGTGTAAAACAAGTCATGGGGATGTGGTATACAGCATAAAGAATATAATCAATAATATAATAGTGTTGTATGGTGTCAGATAGTTGCTGGACATATGGTGATCACTTCTTTAGGTATATAAATGTTGAATAACTATGGTGTACACCTGTAACTAAAACAGTATTGTATGTCAGCTATATTTTAATAAAAATCTTTTAAAAAACCAACAACACTGAGTAATTAAGTTCACCAACCTTTTCTTCCCAGTTCTGGTTTAATTGGCATGGGATATGGCCTGGAAGGGATTTTTAAAAGCTCCCCAGGTGATTCATGATATGCAGCCACAGTTGAGAGCCTCTGATATTTACATGCCTTTCTTACAGACCTTAGCCCTTTAAATTTAGTAATGCAATCAAGTGCAGCAGAAGATGGCTTAAAGTGTTTTAATGCCAAATATAGTCTGACTTAAAAAGCAGAATTTGGATTGCAGTTTTAAAGATAGTTTTCAGTATGAATATGTTGGCCGTTAGATTTAGCAGCATTGTTTGTTGCTTTGCAATGGAGAGTTCTGTACTACATGATTTTAAAAATGAAAGAGCCAGAAGGGACCCAATAAAGATGAGTACCGGCTGTGTTTACTCTGTGTGAGTCTGTATTTCTTTATCAAAGTAGATAACATCCCTGTTCTTAAGTAGCTAAATTACAGTCTGATGTGGAAGATTTGCCTTTTATTGTGTTGTTTTTTGAATAACGTAAAAGGACTGTAAATAAACTTGGTTTAATTTATTGCAAAATTCTAAAGGAAAGACTAGAGCAGTGTTTTTCAAACTGTAGGTAGTGGTCAGCATTTTAGGAAACGAGGTCAAATAGAAAATACCAAAATTAATAAGTATTATTTTTGAAACTTGTTTCAGTTCTGTAGATACATAAATATTTGTGTGTGTGTATACTGGGCCTTAATATAAAAATGACTTACTACTTTCTATGAATGGTATTCAACGAAGTTTGAAAGCCATAGGGCTAGAACCTGTGAAAAGGTGGGCGAAATGTTGTCTTATCATTTCCTTAATGGTCCAGACATCATTATGCACATTTATTTTCTCCTTCTCACAATTTTTTGTTTGTTTTTTACCCAGTTGCTTATTCTTTGGATCTGCTCATATTGTTCAAATTCTTTCCTATTGTTTCTTTACCCGAGGAGTGAAAATAAATATGTTTTATTGGCAGTGTAGTTTTCGTAGCATCAACTTGCTGTTTTAAAAGGTAATGTAAGTAGAGAATTGTCATATTGTATTCTGAGATAGTTACATGCTTTGTTGTTTATTTTTCCTCAAATACTATAAGGTGGCTGTTGGACTGTATGTACCCTTTTATTTTTTCTCTGTGAGCTTTTTTTTCTAATTTTAAGTCAGGATGAATTAGTATTTAAGTAAGGATGATTTAATATCTTCCTTTACTCATTTACTAGTACTATTAAGTTTTACTGTAAAGAATTATTTAGAAACATTGGAACAGGGACCAACCTATTCCTCTTATTACTTAACGAACCACTCCTAAAATGCAGTGGCTTGAAACAACAGTTTTTCACTTCTTATGAATCTATAGATTGATTGTACAGATCTGCTTTATGTGGTATCAGCTGAGCCTGTAGTTGTCTGGAGACATGGGCTGAAACATTCAAGAGATCTCATTCACATGTCCATAGCTGGGCTCTGTGGGATACTGGGATGGTTGGATGGATTGTTTGTCTGCCTGCCTGCCTGCCTGCCTGCCTACCTACTTACCTACCTATCTGACTTGTGTCTGTCTCTGTCTTTCCTTTTCTTTCCATGTAGCCTCAGAGCCTCTCCCTCTCCATGTTGCCACTCCATGTGGTCTCTCCAGCAGGGTAGCCAGGCTTCTTATGTGGCAGTTCAGGGTTTCCCAAAACACAAAAGTGAAAGCTGACAATCCATAAAGATTAGTCCCTAGGCCAGAACTGACACATGGTTATTTCTTCCACATTGTCTTTGTTAGAACAATTTTCTAGCCCAGATTCATCAGATTCAAGGTAGAAGGAATCCATGTAAAGATATGAACACCAGGAGATAATGATCATCATTGGCCGCCTTTAGAGATTTGCTTCCAAAGAGACATTAGCAGCCTAGTTATGAAATCTCATGCAATTTTTCTTGTATGTAAAACTGAAGGCTACGTTTGGATTATCTAGTTTTATTTATTTTCATTTTTTTTCCCCAAATTCTTTTGGCATTTGTCCTGTTATGGTTAGATAGGAATTGTCTAGCAGCTATTTAGCTGTAAGTTAGGCATAAATGAAAAAGAACTTAGTAAATTATAACTTGGTTAGGGAGAAGTGAGTACAGATTGGGGAATAGTGATATTGTAAACTTTGTGTTAAAAAATTAGTAAGAACTAAAAAGATATACCAATTATTTATTGACTATTACTGAAACGTAGAAGACCGAAGGAAAAAAACAAAGAGGAAAGAAGGAGAATAAAATTATTTTATTTAAAAAAATTGATGTGTGGTTTTTAGTACTTAGAATAGTGTTCTGGCACTAGTAGGTACTCAATAAATATTTGAATGAATGATTGACGTTTTCTTTTTAAGAAGGGAGTTATCAATATCTCAGGAAACTTATATTCCACTTACTACTAGCTAGTTCATATAGTTCATTAGAATCACCTTGCCCAAGTGATAAGATGTAGAATTTCACTAAGAATTGAAAACCTTTTTACAGCTTGACTTTAATCAAGAATACCACTTTTAGGAATTGTGTGTGTTAGAAAACATTATAGTGATGAGTCTTTTGGATTTGGTATATAGAAGGTTTAGAATGTCTAGATGTTATCTGTGCCTTTATTATAATTAGTCTTGTTTTGTCATGGCAAATACACAAAGGCAAAAATGAAATAAAAAAAAATAGATTTATAAGCCAGTTGGTCTAGCCAGATAATAAAGGCACAGATAACTTTTATAGTTATCATTTGGCTGCTGCCTTTTATAGCAGATGCTGTAGAACAAGTTTTAGACTATAATAGCAGTAAGCTAGTGATGTTTCCTGTCTACTAGAGGGTATTATATACCAGTTAGTATTTTATAATAATACCTAGGATCTCTAGGCCTATCTCAATGCAGCTTCTAAAACTTTAATAGGCTCAAAACATTTAGGTCCTTTTATATATCGTAGAATTGATTTGGAAGACATCTTAAAGAGGCCAGCTCTTTGAATCCTGAACTGGTAATTGAATCTACAGAGTATACCTAGCAAGAGTTCTTTGTTTAAGACAAACATCCTCATTTCCTTTACTTATTCTTCAAATGACATGACGTTAGGTTCCCTCATTTATTCTTATCTCATTCCTTAGATTTTTAAAGTCTTCTTTTTAAAGTTCCACACTGAGAACTAAGCATAGTATTCAAGTGTAGTCTGATTTGCATAGAGAAGAATGTCATTTCCTTCATCAGACTTTGTTTTAAATGAAACCTGGTATCACTGTTTTTAGCAAACATATCACACTGTTTGTCTCATATAAATATGCCCTAGAAATAGATTTTATTGACGCCCTTAGTCTTTCTCACATATAGTGGGCCATTTTGTTGTTTTAAGTTCTAAGTGCATGACTTTATATTTATCCTTATTAAATCTTATCCTGTTAGATTTAGCTTCCTGTTCCAGCCAATTAGAATTACTTTAAAAGTTGATTCTATTATGTAGGATAGTTGCTTTCCCATGCCAGATTCCTATTATTTGGATATTTGATTCATCATCCTCTTCACTGTCCTCATCCAAGTTATTTATTTATGAAAAATGTTGCAGAGGACAAGTTTCTCTGGGGTCCTGTGGCATACCACAAACCTTTTAAACTTAACTGCACTCTTTAGGTATGGTTGTATGGTTATCTGTAAAGCCACTTAACTACTGCAAAATTCATCTTTTTCACCTTGAACAAGGATGTCAAGAGATATTTTATGTATTGCTGAAATCCAGAAATATTTATGCTTATAGCATTCCCTGGTCAAATCATATAAAAAAAGGAAAATCAGTTAGTTTGGTTATGACCCCTAGTGATCCCCAATGCTCTGCCTAAATACTCATAAACTATTCTTTTTTACTCTCCCCCTCCATTCTTCATGTTTTTGATATCATGTTTTATATCTTTTTGATTTGTGTATCCCCTGATTGGTCATTGTAGTTATACTTAATTTTGCTACTATCATCTTTAACCTTTATATTAGCTTTTTAAGTGGTTGATTCACTGTGATTCTTGTATATTTGCCTTTACTGGTAAGAATTATTTCTTTCCTGTATTTTCTTATTTCTGGTTATGGCCTTTTTTTTCTGCATAAAGAAGACTAACATTTCTTGTAAGGCCAGTTTAATGGTTGCGAACTCCTTAGTTTTTGCTTGTCTGGGATCGTAGACTATTCTTTTAATAACCTGTTCTACAGTCTTGCCCAGATTTCATGTCAGGTCACTCTGGTATAAGATATGGAGAATATACTCTCCTCATTTTGAAAATTGCTACTACAGACATGAAAAGCTAATGTGATATTTGGCATTATCAGAATCATGAGATTTGTCTCTTTACAGAATGTCACTCATGGATCTCATCTGCACATTCTTTAATTCTCCTGGTATATAATTTCATTCCAGGCACTTTTTGAAAATCTCCTTATTTATCTTGGTCATTAATCTACTTCTCCCATGTTTGATTTTCTCTTTCTGTTCTCAAGGTGGTTTTCTTTACAGAAAAGATAGAAGAAAAACAGGAATTGAGATGTTCTTCTGTCTCTGCTTTATATTAATTAGTAATATGCCATTTACATCAAAGAGTGGACCTATGCCTTCTGTACCTTTTTTGCAAGTGTCAGCATGTTATGGGCTTCAGCTCAGGCTTGCTTCTTTTATATATATATATATAAAAGAATATATATATATAGGTGTCACTTTAAAAAGTTTCTTTCCTTTTATATGTATTTTTCTTATGCTTGTCCTTCTAATTCTGAGTTGATTGAGCTTGTCGTCTTAATCTCTTTAGATACCTCCCCCCTTTTTCTTTATCTCAGATAATGTGAGATTGGCACAAGTTAATCTTTGAAAACCTCAATTCTGTTTTCCCTTTCAGCATCTCAGACATGAAGCAATCGGAGAATATAATAAAATGCTAAATTATACATTGGTAGCAACCACTTACAGTGGGTTTTCCTACTCTGCATTCCGTTTATCTCTGAGAAGGAGCAGACTTCTATATTTTCACAATTGTTTCTTGCTGAATTTGTTTCTTATTATTTTGTAAAAGCAGAGGCCTTGAACTGTAGTTACCAATGTGACTTTTAGCCTCTACCTCTAGGAATGTGGAACTGAATGGTACTCTTGTTCCCACAGCAGAATAAAAGAAATGCAGTGTACTAAGAACATGAGTAATTCAGATATATTTGAGGTTTTTAGATCTTAAAATCTCTGATGAGAAAATACAGTTTTGTGCATTTGCTTTGGCTGTACTATTCTGAGTTAATTTTAGGGGTAACTTTAGAATCACTTTAGAATTCCAGCCTTAAATGATAGTCCTTTGCTTAGTCATAAGAGGTTAGGTGTAATTCTACATTATATGGAGACTAGAAACTGTTGCTGAATACTAACCTTGCTAGGCACTGACATTTGCAAAAGAAAAAACACCCTAATTCCTAAAGGTTGAGCTGTTGCTGTGTTGCAAAATCATATTTGCCTTGATTCCTAGTAATCTTCATGAATCTTTCAAAATATCATCAGATGTGATGTACTTAAGAATGGTATGGCAACAAAGTCTCTCAAAAGTTAAGTGAATATGTGCATATGGGTGAGCTTCAAAAAAAAAATATTTGGTAACTGATATATATGGCTATACAATGTGGATATGCTGGACAAAGGGATAATTCATGTCCCTGGTTGGATTGAGCAGGACAGCTGGAGAGTTCATCATACTATTCAGAATAGTGTGTAACTTGAAACTTATGAATTGTTTATTGTTGGAATTTTCCATTTAATATTTTCTGACTATGGGTGACTGAAACCATGGCAAAACTGCGGATAAGGAAGGACTGCTTCATAAAGAAAATGCAGTCGGTGTCCTTCTGAAAACAAATACGTTACTGAGTGTCCTAAATTGAGATTTTGGAACTCTACATAAAATTTTCAGAGCCCTTTTAGAAACACCTGTTTGTTTCCTAGAACTGCTCTTTTTGGACACTTCGGTGGTTTTAGCAGTGATTATGTGCCATTGCCCACTTCGTTGTCGGGGATATCACAGCAGGTGATCTGAACTGAATAGTTGGAAAGAAACTCTACCAAAGCGAGTAATGTTTATGGTTTTCCAAAGCAAATTGCAATCGTTTCAACAATAAATCTGCTCTCACACCATTGTCAAACGTTAACAAAAGGCATTTTTTTTTTTTAGTGATGTCCTCGCATTACCTATTTTTAAGCAAGAAGAGTCAAGTTTACCTTCTGATAATGAGAATAAAATCTTACCTTTTCAATATGTGCTTTGTGCTGCCACCTCTCCAGCAGTGAAACTCCACGATGAAACCCTGACATATCTCAATCAAGGTTAGATGTGTCTTTATTTGTTAGTAGTATTGCAGACCTGCTGGATTCATGATATTTAGGTATACTTTATGTAAAAAGTGCATCTTTCTAGTGTGACCTGTCAGAAATCAAAGGCTTACTTCAGAGATTTGAGTTTTATCTCATATTTGATATATATTCTGGCTTTTTAAAAAAAATCTATCTGCCCATTTTTAGTTTTCATCCCTCTTTTTGTAATCCATGTTCCCTGGACATCCTCATTGATTTTAGTCTGAGAAGTAGTACCCTACCCAGCGTTATTGTGTGGCCTTGGACAAGTTGTTTAAATTCTTTATGTAAGAATGGGATTCCTTATCTGTAAGAATGGGATTAATAATACCTTAGAGTTGTATCAGTTAAATGATATAACATATGAAAACACTTAGCACTGTGCCTAGCATAAAGTCAAAGATTATAGTTGTTATTACTAATACTGATAACAAACATAATACTCTTATATATTCAACCAACTGAATTTTCTTTTTCTTTTCTTTTTTTTTTTTTGCCTCTAAAGCCATTTATGAAAGCTCCTGCGTTTAACAGCTGTCATAAACTTGTAAGCAAGATAAGTGGGGGCTACGAACTTTCATAAGATTCTGTCTCTACTCTTCTAAAATAGAGTTTTTACTGTATTTTACTTTATCTTTAAGTTATTTGAAAACCACTTTCTACAATGTGTCACTTCTAGATGATGCCAGCAATATAGCAATTATGATGATGACAGCTGACATACATTGAGTCATTAAGTGCTCGGCATGGTTTAATGTGCTCAATATGTATTAAGGCATTTAATCCTCTCAACCCTACAAGATGGATTATTCAATATTATTCCCTTTTTATAGATGATGAGGCAGGTGAGGCAAAGATTAAGGAACTTGAAAAGGTGAGGGAGTAGTTTGGCTTCCAGCTACACTGAACTCCTGAGAAAAGGGACCAGGGCTTATGTATGCTTTTATTCTGCACAGAATCTAACATCATTTTTCATGCATAGCTCTAAAAAGGTTGCTAAAATGCCTTTTTTCAGGGATAGGGGATTCTGGAGAAAGGAACCTTTAATTGTTCAGTAATTTCAAGTCATGATTCTGTCCAAAAGAGAGATACTCCTCATGGTATTTCAAGGGCAGTGGTGTACCCATCCATGCTTGGACCATTTTCTAGCTACCCAGCGCCAAGCCGATTCTAAACACATGGGTTCGCCTCCAGGCCCCTCAATCTACCATCAGGTAAACCTTTGGGGTAGGGGGAAGCACAGCACAGCCCGCGGTGTCATGGGACTAAGGGGTTTCTCATTCCTCTTACAGCACACAGGCACCAGCTCCCTCCTTTGTGCTGTGGGGTCCACTGCACACTTGTCTCTTCCTGAAGCCCAGATCAGCCAGTGGCGAGTCTGGATGTGCACCTGATTCCCCTGCTCCCTGGGACTCACACCCCTTAGTTCTCACGCCCCTCAGATCATTTAACAAAGCAAGGTGGCTCCATACTTAGAATCATCAGAGAACACTGCTCTCCTAAAATTCAACACACTGCCATCACTACATGTCACGTGGAAGCTCTCCTCTTAACTAAATTTAATTCTTTCTGAAGACTGCAAAATTAATTTATGAAAAATATAACATGTAGTTACTTTTTCTTGTAGGACAGTCTTATGAAATCCGAATGCTAGACAATAGGAAACTTGGAGAACTTCCAGAAATTAATGGCAAGTTGGTGAAGGTAAAAGAAAATGAGTAAATCATTCCTCTGCACATCCTCTTACTGACCCTTTGTAATATTCTTTTGCTTCCATAAAGGGTTTGGTGATATCTCTTGCCTGCTACAATTTGCTGACAGTGATAAACCGTTGTATTAATTCTTTGGGGTCAGAGTGATCCCCCTCTTCACATGGATTTTTCAGAGCTGCAGAAATGAAGGCTTACCGCTCCATGTCAGGGTAGTCTCCTGGCTCTGTGAAGTTCTTTCAGGTAGAATAAAGTAACTTCCTTGAAATCTTTAGAGATGCTCCACTGTCTCTTTGGATAATTGGTCTAGTAGCAAGGAAAACAGAATCTACTCTTGGTGAATAGTAGTTTTCTTCGTCTAGACTGACAGTAATGAATTCACAGCACAATTGAGACAGAAATTGATCAGCAGCTGTAAAAGTGTTAGGATATTGATAGGTACCTCCTCAAAGTAAGAATGACAAAAGGAAAGTTGATGGAAACAGTTTATATGTTGGGTTAGCAAGCAAGGGACTTGGTGAAGAGCCAAGCCAAATATTATATGGTAACTAACAATAGAGGTATGTAGAAATACATCCAATGGGAGTCCTTTATGCCTAGTTACCATCAGGCCTGATGTTTAAGCCAAATTTTAAATATGGTACCAGTTAATCATAAAGAGTATATCTGAGCAGTTATAAAATTACCTTGAAATAGAGCTTGGTATGATATGGCATTTGAGTGAAACAGATCGTAAGAAAAATAATTTTAAGTTGTGTCTAGAAACTGGGGGTGACTCTTTTGTCAACAGATTTTTTAAAAAAGATTTTTATTAAAATATAGTTAACAGAATATTAGTTTCAGATGTGTGTCAGCACTGATTTTTTTTTTTAAGGAATCCTATTATGATTTGATTTTGTTGTTTTCTTTTAGAGTATATTCCGTGTAGTGTTCCATGACAGACGGCTACAATATACTGAACACCAGCAGCTGGAGGGCTGGAGGTGGAACCGACCTGGAGATAGAATTCTTGACATAGGTGAGTTAAGAGAATCTGTTGCTCAGGAAATACCTATAACTATGGTCTGAGAATTGGTTTTCTTTACTTTAATGTTTACCTTGATTCAAAATGTTTCAGGGGCTCAATTAGCATGAACTTGGAAGTGGTTATTGACTAAACATAAAAAATTATCGGTATGACGGTATCAAAATTAAAGTTGGAAGTGTAGACACTTCAATTCCATAACAATTGCATCCATTACTTCAGAGTGATTTTGGTTTTATTTTTGTTTTTTTAATTTAGTTGTGGTAAATGTATATAACAAAATTTACCATTTTAATCATTTTTAGCAAGTGAAATTATCCAGTATTTGTCTTTTTGTGATTGGCTTATTTCACTTAGCATAATCCTCAAGGTTCATTCATGTAGTGTCAGAATTTCCTTCCTTTTCATGGCTGAATAATATTCCATTGTATTTGGATACCAGATTTTGTTTATCCATTCATCTCTCAATGGACAGTTGGGTTGATTCCACCTTTTGGCTATTGTAAATAATGCTGCTATCAACATGAGTGTACAAATACTTATTCAGTTCTTTTTGGTATATACCGGAAGTGGAATTGCTAGATAATACGGTAATTCTATTTATAATTTTTTGAGGAACCACCATACGTTTTCCACAACAACTGCACATTTTACATTCCTTCAGAATTGCACGAGGTTCTAATTACTCTATCTCCTCAACAACATTTGTTATTTTCTAGTTTTTGATAGTAGCAATCTTAATGGTAAAGAAACGGTATCTCATTGTGGTTTTGATATACATTTCTCTAGTAATTAGTGATGTCTGGCATCTTTTAATGTGCTTATCGGCCATATCTTTGGAGAAATGTGTATTCAAGTCCTTTGCCCATTTTTGAATCTCGTGTTTTTATGTTGGATTATTTTTGTTTTTTGTTGTTTATGAGTTGTAGGATTTCCTTATAAATTCTGTATATTAACCCCATATCAGATATACTATTTGCAGTATTTTCTTCCATTCTGCGTGGGTTGTCTTTTTCAACTATGTTGATAGTGTTCTTTGATGCACAAAAGTTTTAAATTTTGATGTAGTCTACAATATCTATTTTTTTTATTGCCTTTGTGTTTATTGTCACATCTAAGAAATCATTGCAAAATCCGGTGTCATGAAGCTTTTCCTGGTATGTTTTCTAAGAGTTTTAGGTCTGATATTAGATGTTTAGTTAATTTTTATATATGGCGTAAAGTAAGGGGTCTAGCTTCATTCCTTGCATGTGGATATCCACTTGTTGAAAAGATTATCCTTTCCTGTTGAATGGTCTTGGCACCCTTGTCTAAAATCATTTCACCATATATGTGAGGGTTTGTTTCTGGGCTCTTTGTTTTTGTACCTTTTGTCCATTAGTCTATCTTTATGACAAGTACCACACTGTTTTGATACTGTAATTTTGTAATAAGTTTTGAAATCAGGAAATATGAGACCTCCAATTTTCTTATTTTTCAAGATTGTTTTGGCTATTCGGGGTCTGATATTTTGTTGGGGTAAGTACGTAAAAGGGGACAGGTTTTTTTCCCTAAATTTCACAAGTTCCTTTGTCTTACTAATACCTGACCTAGATTAGTGGTTTGACTTAACCTAAAGTAGGACACCTGGGATTAGAATCTGTGTCTCTTGGTTTACAGTTAAGTTTTTCCTACTTCACTACACAGAGTAGAATTTGTTTTTCTTAAATCATGGGACATAAGGGAAGGATCTTTAGAAACACATACTGTCTCTCTTCATGACATACTTTTAATCCCAGCGTTTGTGTCTTTGACCTCTTATTGGTTATTACCTCCTATTGGTAAATATAGTTAAACAAATCTAAGTACTGTTTTACCTGAGAAAACACTGGTTCTCTTAGATATCCTGATATTCATTTGATAAATTAGCTTTAGGGTGAACCCAACACAACTAACATTGTGGAGTAGTGGGACCACTTAATGCTTTCTTGTTTGAATCATTGATACTTAAACAGTAGTATAGTTATAGTAATAAATATCAGCTTGGCCTTATCTCCTAGTTTGAATATTAATAGAAGTAGTCAGGGAATGATATTTGAATATATGCTATATGAAATGGAAAGCAAAGTTCTACTAAAGCACATTTTTGCTTACCTCTCGAGTATAAGATGTGTCACTCTGTTAAAAGATGAGTTGATGACTTCATAAGTCAGCATCAGTCTTTACAATGCTTTCTGCCTTTATTCACTCTGCTTAATCTGTAGCAGTGCTCTTACTATATGTCTAGTAGTACCACTACTTTTAAAACTGTAAGTGAAACAGATTATAAGTTAAAATTTTCATGACACGAGCTAATGTGTAGACTAAAGTTATCTTTAAGTTGAATTTTGGCCAATTAAAAAGAAAGTGCTTCTAAATTGTCTTACTTTAAAAACTTTTTAAAGATACTCAGAAGGAAAGTACTTAGGTCAATTTTATGTGCTGTTCAAACCTTCTTCACTGGCAAAAAGAGGTTCACACAAAAACCCTGATTACTAGGGACCAGTAATACCTGTGTAAGAATCAGTGCTTTCTTATTTAAACCCAGTAGCACTCAGAATTGTTCAATGATTACCATTTGTTTCTCAGATATCCCAATGTCTGTGGGTATAATCGATCCTAGGGCCAATCCAAACCAGCTAAATACAGTGGAGTTCCTGTGGGACCCTGCAAAGAGGACATCTGTGTTTATTCAGGTAAGGCATTGCAGACGGGGTTCCAGTTATGAAGAGTATCTCTTACTGCCAGTTTGTTTCTTAAAGAATAAAACATGTTGAATTGGAAATCTTTACAGAGTTCCAGTCTGATTATCAAGAGCAGATTCTTCAACATGTGCCTAAGAGCAATGAGGAGTTTCTGAATTGTTCTTCTAATTTTCCTAATTTATTTATTTGTCCCCAAAATGCTTGCTAATGGCTGCATGTTTTATTCTTTATGTAACATAACTTACCTAACAATTATTTAGCATTGAGATTGTCTGAATTTTTCACAATTATTCATAAACTTATTTTGAACATCTTTATACTTTAAATTTGTTTTGCATATCTGATTATGTCCTTTGAGTAGATTTCTTGAAAATTTTTGTCATAATGATAGTTAACAGTTCATTGTGTACTTCCCATGAAATAGTCACTGTATTAAGTAAACACTTTGTATGCATGTTTTTATTTAAGACTTTTGATAATAATCTTGTGGATTAAGAATAGTCCTTGAGGCCTAAAGAAGTTAATAACTTACCAGAGGTAGTATTTGGTCGATCGAGTTTCCACCATTCATATTCAGCAATGTCTTAGACTTTACGCAGTAGCTGAGTAAACCATTTTTCCCCTATTGCCTGTGAACTTCCATATTTACTATTTTCCCAGCATGGATATTGTCCCCGCTTTCTAAAATCTACCTAAAAGTCCTAGAAACTTTTACTAATAGAAATCATTTCTCTTTATGTTAACTCTGAATTCTCTGATGCAGTTAATGAATTTAATTCCTTACAGTAGCTTTTGTTTGCATTTGTAAATCATTTAAGTTTTCATCATTTCCTCCATAAGAGTATAAATCCTTCAAGATCAAAAAGAGAGTGTAAGTTTTTTGTAGGTGCTCATAATGCTTTTTAAAGGTTTTGCTGTTAGTAGTTGCTCAAAAAATGTTACTGACTGGTTTGGCTAGCTAGCAGTACTGAAACCGAGTTGTTATATTCTCTTCAGGTGCACTGTATTAGCACAGAGTTCACCATGAGGAAACATGGTGGAGAAAAGGGAGTGCCATTCCGAGTACAAATCGATACCTTCAAGGAGAATGAGAATGGGGAATATACTGAGCACTTACACTCAGCCAGCTGCCAGATCAAAGTCTTCAAGGTATTCCTGGGCATTGTGTTGGCCCTTGGAACGCTTTTCCTTATCTTTCAGTTGTAACATTAGTCACTAGTCAGAAAGCCAACTTGTTTTTTTTCAAAAACTATGAAAACTCAGTTTAAGCTACAATCATTGAAATAATTTCCGAGATGCCTGGTAAAGAAATTTAAACAGGGATGGGCATGAGAGAAAGAGAACATGAAAAGGGATCTAGAAGCAAAAAAACCAAAAAACAAAACTGTGAATTTTCATTGAATGCTTTTAAAGCTTATTGGTTACAAACTCTTATAAAAGCTGACAAAAATTATGAAAAGTTGACAGTCTTGGTTACGTTCATACTCGATCTTTTTGTCCTTATTTTGGCCTTTATTTTTAACACATGGATAAATATGTTCTCATTGCAAAAGATTCATTAACATAAAAGTATTCAGAATACGACCTTGAAGTCTCCCTCTACCACTCTCACCCTGACTCCTCAACCTCTCCCCAGAGGTAACCACTGTTATAATTTAGTAGGTATCCTTCTAGTTCCCTTCTGTGTTTCATATACACATGTACGTAGATATACACATATTTTCTTTTCAGACATTAATGGGATTATATTGTTTGAACTGTTTTGAGGCTTGCTTTTTAAATGAATTACGTGCTTTAGAGATCTTTCCACGTCCCTATCTATAGATCTGTTATTCTTTTCCAACTCCATCAAACATTTAAATTTCCTACTTTCAGACTCAGATACAGTGATTCATCTAGCCTTTACATCATTGTACATCTTTGTTTCACATGTAACTATTTAAGTTTTTAGAAGTAATGTTGTTGGGTCAAAGGATGAGTACTTGAGTTTAAAACAAAGTATGTTTCATTTCAGCCCAAGGGTGCAGACAGAAAGCAAAAAACAGATAGAGAGAAAATGGAGAAGCGAACACCTCATGAAAAGGAGAAATATCAACCTTCATATGAGACAACTATACTCACAGAGGTAAAGGGATTATTTTTGGTGACAATTTCTATCAATACTTCTAACTCTTAAGAAAAATACAATCGTTTTGTAATATGTGTGTGTGTGTGTGTGTGTGTGTGTGTATCTCAAATCATTAAGTTGTAACTTACCTAAAACTAATGTCATTTATATCTCAATTGAAAATGAAAATCACTTCTCACCTGCTCAGAACTTACTTGTCTTCTTAGTTAGGAGGGCCTCTGAGGAATTAAGATTTACTTTTACTAATCAAGATATGCTATTCAAGTTAACAATGTTTTGATGGACCGCTAGGTTCAAATGTACTTTTTAGTAATTAAGTTGTCCTTCATTTTTAGTGTTCTCCATGGCCCGAAATTACATATGTCAATAATTCCCCATCACCTGGCTTCAACAGTTCTCATAGCAGTTTTTCTCTTGGAGAAGGGTAAGTCTAGGAAATGAAATTGGTTTTTGTTTCTCCTAAATGTGTATTTTCTCATTATCTTTCTATAAATAAGATCTTTCTAAATCAATAAGTACTTCTATTCGGTCAGTCTTTTGACAGATTTATTTAGTAAATGAGGTTGGATTACTTTCAAAAGAGACTGAAAGGTTTATATTGCCTTTTCTCTTCGTCTTTTTTCCTTTTATCAGAAAATCACATTGATGGTCAGTTTTTGTGATCCAGAGACTGGTTTTTCTGGGCTTTTCACTTCTTCCTATTTCTGCTTACTTGTGGTTATTTCACTTCCTGATCATACTTTCACCATAGAGTGGTCATTGGGAATTGAAAGTTGTACAAACACTAATATCTGTTTTGTTACTTAATAAAAATGGTCCTAACACCTCATAATCATGAATCTAATCTGTAGAAGAAGGTTGAAGATAATAGCTAAAATGAAGTTTTGATATTATCTATGAGATGCATCTAATCCTGCCTTATTGTCTCTTTTACTATCAGAGATAATTGAAAGTTGATACAGACACCTACTCCAGTTAAAAGAGGGTGTCATATAGTCCTAACATTTAGCACGTATTCTACATAGGTCATATTGAAATTTCAAAGAGGCTATGAATTTGTGAGTATGTTGTTTGGTCGTAATGTTTATTTTTGAATTTATTTAGGCTCTGTGTTCAACCTACTTCTAAAAGTATTTAATAAAGATAGCTTAAATGTTCAAAATATAGCAATTAAGAATAAAAATAGGTAGAAGTTGTAGAAAAGATAGATAACTAGGGCCCTAAGATAAATTAATTTTTAAATTCAAATACTGAATTTGAATTTTACAACTAAGGCCAAAAAAAAGGAAGAGGAAGAAGAAACTTTTTTGAAAGAAAAATCTCTTGCCATCCATGTGGATTATTTTATTCAGTCTACTTATAAGCAATTTTAAATATTATATAGGATTTAAGAGTTGTTTCACCCCTCCTTCTCTTTGTCATGTACTTTATTATAGGCTCATATTTCCTTCCATTAAAGAAGTAAATGTTAAGGAAGAGGGACAGTCTATAAAGCAAAAGAAAGTACAGGAGAAAACCAAGGGTGTGGAGATAGCCTTTGGATTACAAATTAGATAACACTAATTTTTGAACCTGCTTTAAGAATTATTAAGTATTTTTTACTATAAAAAGTGTGATCCTATTTCATTGCATAAATTTCCTTCTAATATTTTTCTGTATATGTTTGTACATTTATATATTTAATGCAGTGGTAATATATTGATTGCTTTTCTATTCTGATATTTGTTTACATTCTAATAAATTTATATTAAATAGTCTTTATTCCATAAATTATCTAATCAGTCCCAAATTACTGGAATCTTGATTTTTTTTCAATTTCTTCAAAAATAAAAAAATGTTGCAAATGATAGTTCCCCTCCCTTGACCCCCAAGAAATCTTTACATTAATAAACAGATAATAGAAGTTTTGGGTCCAAGAGTAAGAATGTCTATGAGAAAGTACATATTCTTTTAAATCTCTAGCCTAGGACTTATTATGAGGATTAAGAATGAGATGATGTTTCATGGACTCATCCTTTCATTATAAATGTTTCTTTAGAAATGGTTCACCAAACCACCAGCCAGAGCCACCCCCTCCAGTCACAGATGTAAGTCTAAAGTTAAATGTCAGTTATATGCAATATCTAATAATACTTTGATGTCTGTGTGATTCAGTAGAAACGCCCAACTTTTAAGAAGTATTCATTCATTTATTAAACATTTGTTGAATTTTGACTGTGAACTAGATACTATGCTAGGGACTAGAGATCTGAAACAAGTAACACAGAACTCTTGTATTCAAGAAACTTACAGTCTAGTGGGGAAGATAAGGGTGGAATTTCATGGGTATCTTGCTTGGTTAGAGAAAGGAGACTGATGTATAAACAACTTCCAGTCAAACTAGGCCTGTCTTGAGTGTGGGTGTGCTTGGCTGTGTTACCTAATGATGTTAATTTAACATTTACCCTTTTTTAAGTAGAATCTATTTAGTTACCAAAAAAAAAAAAAATACTTTCTCTCTTTCAGAACCTCTTGCCAACAACCACACCTCAGGAAGCTCAGCAGTGGTTGCATCGAAACCGTTTTTCTACATTCACAAGGCTTTTTACAAACTTCTCAGGTTAAATTTTGCTTCCCTTTTTGTTTTCCCCAGTATGGGATATTCTTTTACATTCTAGGGCCTCCTGGTATCCATATGAGGGGTGTGTGTGTGTGTGTGTGAGTGAGAGAGAGAGAGAGAGAGAGAGAGAGAGAGAGAGAAGTGAGAGAGAGAGAGAGAGAGATTAGTGCATTTTCCTGATTAAATGAATTTAATAGAACCCTTCAGACTTTCTCAACAGCTACAGCTGTGCTGTGTAATACTTAAAAAGAAAGACCTTAGTTTAACTCACTTTAATTTAAAAATATTTATACTTTACAATACTTTTAAAATGTATATTCCATACAGTATTTTATTAAGGAACATTTGCAGGTAGTCTGAAATTTCCCTCTTGGTATCACTATATCGTATTTTATTTGCACATTCTACTTTTACTTAACACCTTTGGTGTACCAAAGAATACACAAATGGATAAGGCATACTTCCTTATTATTCATCATCTAGAATCAAAAAAAAAAAACAAAACAAAATACCAAATCAAATCAAAATGAAACCCCAGGAAAAAAGTGAACAAGTAGTTGTGATACAGTAGGTACAAAGTGAGGCATTTGGGGGAGGGCCTGAGGTTTGGGAACTTGTAATGTGTGAGGGATGAGGAGGAGTCTGTTGATCAGACAGTAGTAGAAGGATAGTTTAGGCAGGAGGAATAACTTGTTCATAAGACATCATTAGTATGATGAAAGCATAGGGTTAAGTGGAGACATTAATTGGTTGGGAATTGAGCTAGGAGAGGAAGCAGGGGCCCAGGTCATGGAAGACCTTATATACTGTGCATAAGGTTATGGATTGTAATACACTAGTAATAAGGTGTCATTGTAATGGAGCCCATTTAAATAGTCATTAACAAACAGAATCTTTGCTTCTATCCCCCATTTTCTTATATTTATTTCAGGGGCAGATTTATTGAAACTAACTAGAGATGATGTGATCCAAATCTGTGGCCCTGCAGACGGAATCAGACTTTTTAATGCATTAAAAGGCCGGTATGTAATTAGTGTTAAAATATCAGTGAGTTTGGGTTTCAAAGGGATTTGAATTCAGAGACTCTTCACAGTACTCTTTGCACAACGAAATACATCTTGTCAAAACATTCTTTTTGAATGCCAGCTATGTTCCAAATAAACAAAGATGAAAAATATTCTTTCCTACACATGAAGGAATTCCTCATGATACCTCATTATTTTTGTTTTCAGGAATTTTTTTCATTCAATAAATATTGTCTCTTATGAGCTCTGGGGATACATTAGTGAACAAAATAGGGTACCCATTATCATGGAGTTTATTTTCTAATGGGAAGAGAGATAAATATATAAACAATAAGTATTTTGGGGAGAGAGAAGTGCTTTGAAGGAAAACAAAACAAACAAAAAAAAGGCTATGGCCTATAAAGTACCCAGAATTTGGTCAGGAAAGATCTCTCTGAGGCGGGGATATTTAAACTGAGGAGAAGAATGGAAGCTATGGGGTCATGTGAAGGAAGAGCCATTTAGGCAGAAGGAACAATAGGTATAAAGGCTCTAAGGTCAGTTTTATCTAGAGAAGAGATCATTCTTAAGTTTGGGTAGGAATTGCATAAGTGGCTGCTTATAAATAAATATTACCTATAATACAGAGTAATTTTTAGTCCCAATTTGTGATTTCCAATAGCTACTAGTAATATTGATGGAAAAAACAGGTCAGTGCCATAGAACCAAATCAGTAAATAAAAGAAACAGATTGTGAAGTATTAATGTTCGTGTACATCACAAGAGATATTGAATCATGTTGGCTGTAATCTTGGAAAATTTTAAGGAAAGAAGTGAAATTTAGAAGTTGTTGACCTGAGGAAAAAGAATGGATCTTTCATTTCAAAATGTTTTATCTAAAGAACATTTGGAAATAGGAAGAAATAAGATGATCAAGTCAAGAGGTAATTGAATATGGTTATCTAAGAAGTAAGAACAGAAAGAAGGCTTAGGCTATTTAGGAGAAGATAATGAAGGAAATAACGTTCTCCAGTTTACTATATTGGTACTTTTAAATAAAAGATCTTGAGCCTGACCCATAAAACAGTGGTTCACAAATTTTGAATACAGATGGTCCCCAACTTACAATGGCTCAACTTAACAATGTTTTGACTTTATGATGGTATAAAAGCAATATGCATTCAGTAGTAGAAATGGTACTTCGAATTTTGAATTTTGATCTTCTCCCCGAACTCTAGCGTTAAGTAGTACTTATCTCGTGATGCAAGGTAGCAGCAATAAGATGATTTTGCCCAACTGTAGGCTAATGTAAGTGTTCTGAGTATGTTTAAGGTAGACTAGGCTAAGCTATGATGTTCGATGGGTTGGATATATTAAATGCGTTTTTGATTTACGGTATTTTCAACTTACGATGGGTTTATTGGGATGTAACCCCATTGTAACATTTAACCTTTACATCAAGAGTCACAAACATTAATCACTACAGAGGCCACATGTAAATAACAGTCAAGTCTGGGGTGTACTGAAGAATGCATGCACCATGCAAGATGAATAGCTGCTTGTTTTCTTGTAGAATGAGGCTTTGGGTTGCCAGATATGATTTTTAAAGAAAAGCCAAAATTTAGAGGTTTATGTTGGAACGAATTCAGTTAAACATACACAAAGATATAGACACACACATACACTAATGGGGAACTAATAAAACATAGCAAATGAGTTGCATTGCCCCATGGGCTGCCAGTTTTCAACCCATGCTCTATAGTATAAATGTAGATAACATGAATTTTTCCCTTGAAATGTGCTTACCATGAAAAATGTAAGACTAACAGCTATTTTTTTCTTCTTAGGATGGTGCGCCCAAGGCTAACCATTTATGTTTGTCAGGAATCCTTGCAGTTGCGGGAGCAGCAGCAACAGCAGCAGCAACAGCAGCAGAAGCATGAGGATGGAGACTCAAATGGCACTTTCTTCGGTAGGTCATTCTGGACAGGCCATCACAGATATGAAGAAATGCGAAGAGATGATTTATGAGCATGTGTGATGGGAATTTATCAAATAGCAGATTGAGCATTTGCTAGAAGTAATGGTAATAGCTAACATTTATTGAGTTCTAATATGTGCCAGGCAATATTCTCAGCTCTTTTACATGTTTTAATTTTTATAAGTATCTCCTCTTTGCAGTAGATTTTATTGTTATCTATAATATTTAGATGAGGAAAATGAGATATAGGGATGGTTAATAACTTGTCCCAGGTCACACACTAGCAAGTGGTTGAATCAGGATTTGAACTCAGGATTTCGCTCTTGAGTCCTTTAGAAAAGTGGGCATTCCTAGTGATCAGATTACCTTTAAGAGCAGATAAACTTTGTACTGACTGCCATCGCTCGCTCTCTTTTGCAGTGTACCATGCCATCTACCTAGAAGAACTGACAGCTGTTGAACTGACAGAAAAAATTGCTCAGCTTTTCAGCATTTCCCCTTGCCAGATCAGCCAGATCTACAAGCAGGGGCCAACAGGAATCCATGTGCTCATTAGTGATGAGGTAGATTTTCAGTACAGCTGAATCACCAGATGCCAATTAATTTGGAGCAGGAGCAGTTCTACTGGGACAGAGTGCTTTGTTTTCTAGACCAGAGGATTTCAAACGTTTTTGTTTGCTTACTCCCTAAAAGAATTTTTTTTTTTTAAATGTGTATATCCTTGTACCTTTTTAGGTTGACTTAAATTTTTTTTGTGTTAAGTTTAAATGATTACAAAAGACGTCATTTCTGGGCATATTATAGGACAGTTACAAATAGAAATTACATCACTATTCTAACTGTATTTCATGTAGCCAAAATATAAGAGTGATTTAATACCACCATCATCTGTTTAAAAAAATACATGAATATACCTTTTTTAACAGAATTTTTATATCATTTTTTTGTTTCTTTGAATTTATATTTCCATTCACTTTCCCCATTGAATTTTATCTTACCATAACCTATTTTTATGCTTGAACATCTTTTATTATCATATTTCTTTGAAACAAAAATGTTTCAACAAAAATAATTGTTTCAGTAAAAATTGAAAAATTATTCTGAATAGAAGTATCACCATAATTATACAGTTGATTAAAACAATATAAATGTGTTATATATTTTGATAAATAATTATTAAACATTAAGAAAAAATTATTAGAAGTACATCTACCTATTAGATGGATAGGATTGTTCCATTTCCTACTCCTTCGCCTGCATACAGATAATTCATCTGTAGATGAATACTACCTATTGATTGCTAGAATGAAATAGAGTTCAGCGTCAATTCCATCCAATTTTTTCCCCCCTAGATATAAATGCTCTAGAACCTAATTCACATTCATTGATAGACAAGAATAGACGGAGTTTTGTTATAACACCATTGCTAGGTCTTTTTTGAACTTCTGAGTTAATGCCAAAAATTACATAGTGATGTCAAAAATTGTTTTGAATCATCTGTCATTCGACAATTTGTGATTAGTTCCCTCTTCAGTTCTAGTGAAAGGAAATAATTAGAAACTATGTGACTCCCCTCCCACTCCCAACAGAGTTTGTTACCCAATTATTAGAGTTCACATTTACAGTTATACTTGAGCATCCTTGAGGCTTTTATACCCCAGGGCAAGGAATGCATCTTGGGTAGGATTCCAGGAGAGTGAGGCTTATGCCTTTATTTTATAAAGTGGGAAAAGGGAGTTTGAGAAAGGAAAGTGGCAAAGGAAAACTGCAGAGGTTCTCAGGCAGTTTTAGAAAAGAATAGATAAGGAAGTTGGAGAACTAGAAGTCATTTCTCCCGTATGGGCCTATCAGTGTCTCCTTGTGTACTCCCGTATGGGCCTATCAGTGTCTCCTTGTGTACTCCTTGGAGAGTCTTGGGATTAATCCAGGAAAAATACTCCAATTTTATGATCACTGTTGTAGACTACTTAGCTTTTAAAACTTAAAAATGAGATAGGAGAAAACAAAACAAAGTATTGTTTTTCACTTAAATCTAATGTAATATAAAGCCACATAGGGAAAATAAATAGAACAAATCAAACTTTTTAATCAAGTTTTCTTTCCCCCTTTTTTTTAGATGATACAGAACTTTCAGGAAGAAGCCTGTTTTATTCTGGATACAATGAAAGGTAATAAAATAGTAAGACAAATGCCTTTCTCTAAGTTTAAGAGCTTTTTTCATACTTCTTAAAGGAGAGAAAGTTTCCAACACCACCGTATTTGAGAGAGAGAAAGTGACATTATTAGAGGTTCTTTCTATATGAATTGGCTTCTTGCCATTATCAGAATAGACAAAGTATAACTGATGACTCTGCCATTCTCTTCCACCTTCTATGGGCAAATGAGGAAATTGAGGCATGTAGTTTTTATAATACATATTTATTATAAGCATTCTGTGATAATAAGTATGCTGCCTTTGCCCTGCTTTTTTTTCTTTCTCAAAAGACTCTTACCATATATTTTCTCCTACTCTGTTTTAGAGGTGACTAAAGATTATTCTCTCTCTCTCTTTTTTTTTTTTACAGCAGAAACCAATGATAGCTATCATATTATACTGAAGTAGGTGGGAGGCATTTCATTCTCAGTGGCTGCTGGTTCCTTCACCTCTTGGAAACTCCCCTCTGAAAGGGGTCACACATGGAGATTTGAAGGTCTGCAGGAACCTGACCCGAGGGAGTCCAGGCCATGGAGGCAGAATCCCAGCCATCTGTGTTGGCCCAGACTCTTGTGGCACACACAGATAACTGCCCAACACACATTTCTGCAGCTATTTCTTAGTTAAGATTTCTGGACCCTGTTGTTGAGTATCAGTAGAAACTTCATATCATTTGAGGTGTATGTAGGGCATAATGATGATGAGAATTGTGTGATGTTTAATGGAAAGATGTTAAATTTCGTGATATGGAGCTGTGTAAGTTTTTTCTAATATAAAAGTGAACATCTATATTCATAAGACTAAATCCTTAATCTCTGCATCAAGCATGCTTGCTTTTTACAACAATTGGCCTCTGAAAACCTCATCAAAGAGGAGAAATACAGAGATAGAATAGAAATTTTCTTTTGGTTTCCCTGTAATTCTTTGACTAATAGTAATTTTAGCTAACATTTTTGGAGTATTTATTTGTGCCAAACAGTTCGATAAATTCTTTAAATGGACTATCTTGTTTAAATCCTCTTTTAGAGGTGACTAAAGATTATTCTTGATTGAAGAGGCAGTGGAGACATGTAGTAGCTAAATAGCTTGCTAAATAACAGGCAGCTAGCAGGTAGTAATGCTGAAATCCAAACCCAGGCAGTCTGGCTCTTATTAACTGCCATCCATTACTGCCCTTGCAGTACTCTGTGCTTGCCATCATTTCTTACTGTGGCTTCTCTGATGAATAGGATATGACACTGAATGAGAACTGAGTATTTAACCACTGATAGGGACAAACCAAACCTAAATAATGGTGAACAAATCAAGACCTACAGAAAATGAAAACATAAATTCTTTTAAAGCATCATCAGATGTCAGATCACGGAATTTGAGGTGGTAAAAACTAGGGTTTTCTATAGCTCCCCAAATTCATTATTCTTGAATGACCTTCTCAAGCTATTAATGAGAAAGGCTACCCCTTATTTTCTCTTCCCTCTCTCTACATCTTCTCTTGGTATCAGAAGTTCTTTTAGGCATGTAATGTTTTCTTATTTAAGCTTTACAAGATATTCATTTCGATCCCATTCACATTCTTAACATATGTTTTCGTTCTTTGTAAAGAGTGATTGCGTGTATGTACATGTGTAAAACTACGTGTCATCTTTTTTCACATGTAAGATTTTATCCAGAAATCCCTTTACACATTATGTTGAGGTAAAAAAAAGATAATGTTCAAAGATTATGTATTGGATTGGGACTCTCGGTGGGGTGGGTGTGTGTGTGTGTGTGTGTGTGTGTGTGTGTGTGTGTGTGTTTAAAGCATTTGATAAAGTTTAAATGTTTTTATACAGAGATTTTTGTTCATTAAAATCAACCTGCAACATGGTCTGATTTCTTTTGGTTGGAAACAAATCGAAAACTTTGAAACTGGAAAATTAAGTCAAAAAACTAGCTTAAAACTGACCTGGGCAACTTGCCATATTAGGCCAAAATATTTTTTTAGTGAATGTTACTAGACATCCCCATTTTAGAAGGACATTTGTGATTTTATTTCTAGAACTGGTTGTCAGCTTCTGGGAAATCAGCTCTCTCCTCAGCAGGCTCCTATTGTTTTGTTTTTTCTCTATTCTGAGTGTTGTTAGGCTGGGAGGGTTGGACTAGATTACTTTTAAGGTCCCTTCTGAATCTAAATCTGTGACTCTTGTTTACTGCAAATGATACATAGAATTCTATTAATATATTTACTATAAATTTACACTTACTAATTTTTACATGGAGTTAGGGGTTTTTTTTAGAGTATTCAAATTTATAGAAATGAGTTTTTACAGTTTTGTAATCTCAGATCCTTAAATCAACAGAAAACCCCTTAGACTTTCTTAGGTCCAAAAAATATTTATAGTGCCAATGCTATATAATTAGTAAGAATTAGTATAGTAATAGAATATTGTGATTATTCAGCTTGCTTTAAAAATTGCATCTGTTCACAATAGAATATTGTGATTATTCAGCTTGCTTTAAAAATTGATCATTTCCGTTAAATGACAGTTTAAAACCAGCTTTTTTGTTATGAAAGTAATACACAAGGTGATAAATTCAAACAATAAAAAGGGTATAACTATTTCTCCTTACCTCCTGGTCCCACTCTTTAGCGGTAATCATTGCAAAAAAGTTTTCTCCCTCTTATCTGTCTGTCTGCCTATCAACCTACCTACCTACCTAATCTGTTTTCTCTATCTCTGACTCTGTCTCTCTCTCTCCTCTCTCGGTGGGCTCATGTAATACTAAGAATCTGCAGTTTGTCTTAACATCTTGAACATCTTTCTATATTAGAATTTATAGTTCTACATCATTCTTTTAAAAATGGCCATTCTTTATGGATGCCATTTAGGTTAAGTCCATTTGAACATTGTATCTTCATAATTTTTTTGCATGTATCTCTTAAGATGTATTCCTAGAAGTAAAATTTGCTGAATTTTACCTTTTTAGCAATGTGACAGCTGATATTTAAAGTAGATGGTGTACTGTTTGTGTTAGAGTGAGGGTACATGAGAAGGAGAATGGTTAGGTTTTAGGCCCTCCTGAGAAGTAGAGTAGCATCTGTTTGACTTAGCATTGTCGGTACTGTTCCCTTCAAGTATAATAGAGTCCATCTAGAAGAATCTGCTGTTAAAAGGGAATTATTGGGAAATAAAGGGGGAGAGGTCATTGCAGGACTATAAGAATTGAGTACTAGTCACTACATGAAATGTGGCTATTAAGTAATAAAATTGACCAATATTATGGCCTGTTTGCCCACATAAATGATTTCTTTAAGAAGCCGTTTATAGGGAGGGGAAATGGGAATGGTCATATTGTCTGGAAAGAGATTACAGTACAATGAATATGGGACCACTGGAGTCTGAAAGTGAGGTCCACATGAGGGGACAGATGCTCTGATTCCTGAAAGTCAGGTACTGTCTATGTTGTGAGAGGTAGATAATGACCTCACCACTGCGAGTTGGAGGAGCATGGGGAAACTTGGCAAATGAAAGGCTTGGCATAATGGAACTAGCCATTTCTAATTTATGCCTAATGAAGGAGTGTTCTGAAAACTCTTTGTATTCCCATGTATTCAGAGAAAGTATTTTGTATAGGGTTGCTGCAGAGATTTGGACTATCTAGTAAACTACCATGAAGGATTGAATGAGCTTCTGCACTCAGTTTTGAAAGTAACACAGATTTGGAGTGCAAATACTTGAAGTCAGGACTGAGCTGCTCCCTCTTCACTATAGCTTTTGTCTCTGGCCAGTACCTAACACTTCCAGATAGCTTGGGACTAGAGAGCCAAAGTTGAGTCATTTTATCATTTTTCTTCCTTGGCCATGGGTGGTTCCTCTATAGGAATTTAATCTGTTATGGCCTCTACTGTCCATTATGAGAACTCCAATCTCAACAGGAATGGCACTAATGCCCCAACTAGTTGCATTCTTTATATACTAATTCATACAGAGTAATCCTGCATCATTCTTCTGCTTTTCCTAAAAATACTCTATTTTCTTAGTTGTACCCTAGGGCTTTTTTGTTAGAATATTTATTTTTAGTTTACCATTAAAGTTTTGTTTCAAGACTTAAATGAGGAAGAATTTACTACCACTGCAAAATGGAACAAGCTAGAAAAGATGCTCTATGTAATGTGAGATTAATGCCGTCAGTACCTGTTTTTTCCTTTATCATTAATACTTTATTTCTCCTTCAAGCTGCCTTTTTTATTTTTGCTTTTAATGACTTTATATTTTACCTTTGACTTTCAACTTCCATCTCTTACCACTTCCTTTTTCTTTCAGTTTTCCTCTTCACTTCCAGATCTCCTCTGTGTTGTTCCTGATGAACATAGGCCTATTCAACAAGTTACCTTGGAAATTGCAACAAAGTCTAACATTTTCTCATTCAGAGATTCAAAAGTTACATATGAATTAAATTTTCAATGGGATTAATGTCAATTATAGAAACTTGCTATTTAAAAATACTAGTATATTTATTGTATTGTACTGTTTTGTATTGTATGGGATCTTTTGGGACATGAGTAATAACTGATTTATCTATTATGTGAATCTGTTTTCATATATTTGCATAAGATGAGGTACACATTCCTCATTTTAATCACTGCAGATTCCTGTTTTCTTTCTGAGTTCTAATGTCTGATTTTTCATTTAAGGATTTAGTTAATATCTTTTTCTAGACATCTTTATAACTTTACTTCAGACTTCCACCTCCTTTAGGCTTATTAAGGTTTCCCTCTTCTAAACTCACCCCTACACTCTACCCCCTCAAATCTCATTGTTGCTTTCTTTTACTAATAGGGTGTGTGTGTGTGTTATGTAGATCAATCTCTGTATGTCCTTTTTGAAACCTTTGATAAAAACACAGCTTCTTTGGTGTTTGTGCTTTTAAATTGCTGTGGTCCTTTTTCTCAGATTTGTACATACTGATCTCTCTTGGTTTCTGTGGAATTAGTAACAGAGAGGTGCCTGTCTCTCTAGATCTGGATTATAATTAAATGTAAATTAGTAAAGTAACACACAAACTTCAAGGCTAAATCTACAAGTTTCCTATCAGAAAAACAAATACAAGGCCTTAGATTTTTATCTTAACTCTTTCTCTCTGAAGCTCAGTCCATAGTATCCTCTCACCTATTCATTTTTCAACCCATCCCCACCCCAAGAGCGTATTCTTGCTTATCTTTTGGTGGTAAAGAGTAGTTAATACAGTATATACTTAATACAGTAGTTAATACAGTAATACAGTGGTGTCAGATAAGCCTCTGTTCAAATCCCAGATCTTGTTCTTCCTAGATGTGACCTTGGACAAAATAATCTGTTAAACCTCTACTTTCTCATCTTAAAAAGGAGATAATACTTTAAAAAAATTTTTATTTTTCAATTAGCATTGACATTCGATATTAGTTTCAAGTGTACAGCATAGTGATTAGAAATTTACATAATTTATGAAGTGATCCCCCTAATTAGTACCCACCTGGTACTATACATAGTTATTACAATATTATTCACTATATTCCCTATGCTGTACTTTACATCTCCGTGATTGTTTTGTAACTACCAATTTGTACTACTTAATCCTTTCACCTTTTTCACCCAGCCTCCCCAAACCCCTCCTCCCACCGCAAGATAATATTTAATTCATAGAGCTGTTGTGGAGATTAAAAAGGATGAGTACAAAAGTTTTATTTTGTATTTAATACACTTCCTCAGTTGCTCAATAAATTTAGGATACTGTTAACTACAAGATCATCTTTACATGTAATTGTAACTAAGACAGATGGGTAAACACCACCTAGGACATGAACTCTGACCTTTGATTTTCATCTGTGGCTGCTGTTCTTGATCGTATGTCTTTTCTTCCTCTTCTGCTTTTGACTTTTTTGTCCCTAAAACAAACCACCCATCCGTGATTGCATTCAAGCTGGTCCATACATAGCAGCGTGGTCTGGAACGAAGCAGTAACATTTAGAATTGGATGTTCAATGTTATTATTTACATATTAGTATTAGGATTTCTTTTCACTTTTTTTTTGTAGTTTGTTCTACTGCACTTGAGCTTCCTGGTCATTTAACCTCCATAGGCCCTGCTTAGGCCGGAGGCAGAATTGCAGTTATTATGGGCTAGCTGGCACCATTGAGGTAACTTGCCTAGTGATTCTATCAAGACAAATATGATGAAAAATGACTCGATGATAAGAAGTTGTGGTGTTAGAGGTCCAGATGGTATCTTGATTGATCTAGACCTTATTGCCAAATTGGATTCTGCTATCTTAAAGAATGTGCTAACTTTGCTCTGGCTGTCATCTAGGTTGATGTCATTAACCAACAAAGGTTGGGCACTGAGGCTGATGGCACCCTGATAAATTTCCACGACTGCTGAAAATCTGGATGTATAGGCATATGAAACACTCTTTTAGCCTAACCGCATGACTTTTAGGCTGTTTTTTGTTACTCAGCCCACTGATTCTACAGAGTGGTCTGAAGCCTTCTCTTCCTTTTTGTCTTGTCTTCTTGTGTACAGGAAAAATAGAATCATGAACGTTTACATAGCACTGACTTGTAAACATACTATATTAACTGTTTAATCTTCACAAAACCCTATGAGATACATAGTGTTGTCTCCATTTTGCAGATGAGGAAGCTAAGGCACAGGAAATTTACAAACCTTGTCAAGGGTCACACCACTAGTGAGTGTGGAGTTGGAGTTTATATTCCAGCCATTTGGTTCCAGAATCCACACTCTTAATCACATGTTATATCGCACCTAGATTTCAGTGGTTGGTATGATCAGTACATGGTACCCTAAGGACCGCTTTTTGTGATCTGCCGCTTTTTCATTTTAGTGTTGTTTCCTAGCCTCTTGGAGTCTCTGATGTCTTTTCTTCCTCTTCTGCTTTTGACTTTTTTTGTCCCTAAAACAAACCACCCATCCGTGATTGGATTCAAGCTGGTCCATACATACATAGCAGCATGGTCTGGAACAAAGCAGTAACATTTAGAACTGGACGTTCAGTGTAATTATTTACATATTAATATTAGGATTTCTTCTTTCTTTTTTGTAGTTTGTTTTACTGCACTTGAGCTTCCTGGTCATTTGACCTCCATAGTCCCTGCTTAGGCTGGAGGCAGAATTTCAGCTTAGACTGGAATTCTTGGCTTTTTTTCCAAACCACCCAACTTCTTAATTCTAAATCTAAGATAGCTTGATAGCCAGTAGATCTGGCTCCAATAGTTGTTGGTTACAGTAAAAAAGTACCCTAGTCTTTGGATCCAGCCTAACCTGAGTTAAAATCCTGCCATTCATCAATCCAATAAATATCCACTTCCTAAATGTCAAATACTAGGCTTTGTACTGGGTGCAGATGATACAGTAAACAAAACAATTCCTTGTCCTCATGGAATTTAGTCAAGTGATAGAAGACTGAAATATGAAATATATAAATATTTGTCAGGTGATAAATGCTAAGAAGAAATATAAGGCAAGGGGATAGAGACTAAGGGAAAGCACCATTTTAGAAATAACGGTTAGGGAAGGTATCTGATGAGTTATTTGAGCAAATATTAAGTGTGGGAGTTAAGTATGTGACTAGCTGGTGAAAGAGTGTTCCAGGCAAAAGGCACTGAGATGAGAGCATGATTGTCCTGTTGAACCGCAGGAGGAACCGCAAGGAGACCAGTGTTACAGCAGAGTAAGGGAGGGGAAAAGTAGAAGTAGAAACAAAACGACAGGATTGGGGGCAGTGGGGCGAGAGGATGCACCAACATCTTGTAGGGGCGTATAGGTCAAGGGAGAGACATATACTATTCTGAATGAGGTAAGAAACCAAGGCTGGGTGTCCTTGGCAATGACATAACTTCTGACTTCGGAGTTTTTGTTTCTTCTATCATAAAAATGGGCTGCAAAGTTGTGAAGATCAGAGTTCATGTAAAAATATTTTTGAAAAAAAAACCCATCAATACATTTTGAGATAACACATTGCTTGTATTCCCTTTTCTATACCTTGGGCAGGCTGCAGCACCTCACGCTGCTTAAGACTAAGATCCCATGAGGGAGGATAAGGGGGATTATGTCCTTTAGGCATGGGAGTGTGGTCCTGGCGAAATGAAAAGAGTAGATTTAGAGGACAATTCCTTTAGTCATTGAAGATCTGTAGCTGAGGGTCTCCCTTCTTCAAAAGGCTGCAGCGACACCTAACTCGCTTTCCCAGGGTCCCCTGCAGCAGAGACGCTGCCTCCTGATCCTATTTGCTTAGCGTTTCGGCTTTGCGCTGGTCGCCGCCTGCAACTCCCGGCATGCTGCTGGGCGCGGGGCTGGCACATAGACTCCATTTCCCAGCCTGCCCCGGGGCTCGGTCAGGACGTGCCGGCGCCTATAAGAGTCGGAGCGCTGCGGCCGGACTCTATTGTTAGCCGGAGCCGGGGCGGTTCTGGGTGGCTACTGCCAGGGGCGCCCCAGTTGCGGGAGCCGTCTGCCCTCTGCCGCCTGCCGGCCGACCTGCCCACCCACCTTTCCTCCAGTCCTGCCGCCCTGGGAACTCCCAGACCGTCGCCGCGGTCCCGGGACTCGCTCTCTCCTCCCTCCTTCCTACCGGGCTAGGGCGGCGGCGGCGGCAGCAGCGGGGGCGGCAGAGACCATCACGGGAGGAGGCAGCTGCGGCGGGGCCGGTAATGGGCCTGGGGGTGTGGGGCGGAGGGTGCCGCCTGGTCCTTTCTCGGGATCGGCCCTTGGGCTACTGTGGAAGAGTGGTCAACCCAGAGCCGCGCTGGTGGAGGGTCAGAAATGAGGGAGGCTTGGTCGGGAGCGGTCGGGGGGCGGGGAGCTAGGGCGCCACTGGGAAGGGAAAGGGTAGGGAGAAGCGTGGGAGCGAGCGGTGCCGAGGACGCGGGCCGGGACTGCGGGGGCAGCTCGAGGGAGACGGATGGACGGCTTAGAAGCCAGCAGGATTGCGGATGAGGGTTGAGTTCGGAATGGAGGTGATGTAGGATGGAGGGAAGTGAAGGAAGGGGAGGGAGAATAGAGGAAAATGAGGGAGGAGTGGTTGAGAATTAGTGAGTAGCAGGCAGGAAGGGATGGGAAGGCTGGGTAGGGGCTGCAGAAGATTGGAATGAGCGGGAAGGTTAGCAGGAATCAGAGAAATGGGCCGGGAGCTGAAAGATTCAGCGGCGGTGTCCATTAATGGGAACTGGTGACTTGACATGTCCTTTCAGCTCAGGTTTCTGATGTCTCCCATTTTTCTGGCGTATCGGGAAACGAAAGCATCATTTGCCCTGGTTGCTAGCTTGTTCTTTTTCACAGGCCCATACACGCAGCTGACTGCCATCCATCCCTTTTAGGGCCATGGTCTTGATTCATCTTTTTAAATGGGTTTAGAGTGGCATTGTGACACACAAACTGTTCTTCAATATGAAATGTTAGAAGTTATCCCCAAGAGACACAGTGTCCCCTTGTCCTACAGTTTTCAGTTCAAGGTAAATCCATGCTTGATTCACATTTTCCTTTTCTTTACTGTCTTTACATCTTGCAAATCTCCAAAGCCAGAAGGATGTTAGTATGTGCCAGAGTTATAAATGACTGGATATCCTTGAGAGTTAATGGTCCCTGCAGCATCATGTGCCAGTTCTCCCACAAAGATCTTGTGTCTTCCATATGATGGTAGTTTAGATGGAAAGCCAGATTCTAACCTGTGTCAGCGAATGGGTAAAAACCAGGGAGCGAGGGTTGGAGGATGTCTTCCTTTTAATACTACCTAGTTTAAACAGGATGTTTTTACCTGAGTGCTTTAAAAAGTTCATGATCTTGGGGTAATCACAAGAATGCATAGATCCACAGAATTCATGATATTTAAGAATCGACCACAGCATATTTTGTAAAAGGAGAAATGGGACAGGTCATATTATTCAGGTTTATCATAACACTTAGCAGCAAGCCTTCCTTCCTGTAACCTAGCTACAGATGGTAGCCGTGAAGCTCTTACTTAGAGATTTTAGTCCTTTGACCTTTAGAAGAAGGTTGGGTTCCAGTTGAGTGGAGAGGCTTTCTCCTGTGAGATGTACCTTGTCTTATTATTTTGGACTCATTAGATAGGCTTTTATTACTTAAACTTTATAAATGTGTATCCACAAAATTTTGTGGCAGGTACAGGGGCACCCCTATTTTGCTAGTCTCATGCTGGTTTGGGGGATTGTTAAAGTAATCCTTATAGGCCTTAAAAAGCTTAGATCTAGTACTAAAAATACGCATATGCTCTAGATCTGTTTTGTTTGGTGCTAGCCTAATATCGTCTACATACTGTGGATCTGAATTATTTCATATACTTTTGGGAAATGTTCAGCTAGAAACACTCGAGAAAAAACTGTAAGGCAGGTAGCCAGAAAGTGTCTGCTGACTTTTCATTTTACTGGCATTTAAAAGCTTTTATAGAGGTTTGCATTGTTTTCTCCATAAGCATTTATTGTTTGAGTTGCTTATTTTGACAGTTAACTGTCAGTTATGACCTGCATTTTCAGTCTCACCTTGATTATTTCTGTATGGGTTTAAGTTCTGGGACTATAACTTATAAGTGTGTTTGTTTCTTGAATACACACATTGATCCTCTGCCAACAAATAGCTGAGAGAGTGGAAATGACTGGTTTCTAATTGTGGTTTGAAAGGAGATTGATTTGATAAATTGTAATTGTGGAATCTATTCTAGTTGTTGCTGTTGCAAAGCAAGATCTCTTCAGGCCACTGTGGAAGTGGATGGGAGGTTTGTTCTTGGTACCCAGTGAACATCTTGGTCTGACAAGTCAAGTTCACACCAGAGAGTTGGACAAGGAGAGCTGGGTTGAAATTTAAACTTGATATTGGTTGTCAAGACCAAATCGATGGATTTTTTTAAATGAGTTAATGCCAGAGAAAGTGATGCTAACAGATCTTGGGTAGGGTTGAAGAGAGCTAAGTCAATATGGGCGTTACTATTCTTGGGCACTTTAAGGAAAATATTTTTCTTCTAAGTTACACATTTTTTTCTTTTTCTTCCTGTCTACCTCCTATCATTGCATAGAAACCACTATTCCCGAAGTGGAAAGGGCAAACAAGAATGGAACAAGCAGCCAGCAATACTTGCTTCACCAGAGTGCTCAAAATTAACCAAAGAGAAGTGATATCCCTGGGGGCAACTGAGTGAAGACAGTGGAGAATTTTGATAATAAATATGATTTTGGACCAGACCCAATCTCATTCTCATGCAGGGCTTAAAGAGAAATATTCACAGGGAAGCCACACTACCAGAGGCAAAGGGACAACTAGGAAAGAACCAAAGTGCGCATTTGCTTTCAGTCATAAGTCCCTGAGTGCTTCCAGGCTGAGGAAAAGCCACTTTCCTAGTAGTAGCACTAGCTGGATCTCAATTAAAACTGAAGCTGGACTTAAGCCCTTTGTGAGAAAGCAGAATTTTCAGGTCATTCTGAGTTTTCATGTGGTTTGGTAAGGTTTTTAAGTGGGGAGAAAAAATTAAATTCAGTAGTCAACATTATTGTCTCACTTTTTTTTTTATCCCATCCACATTAGTACTTAATTGCAAAGCCCCCCCCCCAATAGAATAGAATGAGAAAATTGTTAGTTAATAGATGTCTTTAAACTCAGCTGAAATCTTAACCCATAAAAAGTCCTTGTCTCTCTCCATTCTTACTATGTCCTAGGAATGTGACCTCTGATGGCAAGATCAGTAAGTTAAAGAACAGAATCGATATACTGGGCTCATTTTTTAATTTAATTACAGTTCTTGTCAATTACTTGATTATTTGTTTATCTCCACGGCCAAATTTATTTCAGGAATTCGCTTGTCTGAGACTGTATATATGGCCAAGGTTTCTTAGGTACATCTTGTGACTTAAAGGCAGAATTTTGATGCGATCTGGCTAGATATGTTTGGAAATATTGTCTTTAAAGTAGTTATTACTTCTGGTTGACTATGTAGAGCTTATCCAAGAGCAGGCAAATTCTTCTAAGAGACGCAGTCCAGAAAAACAATTCTGTAGCAGGCATCTCTTGACACCACAGTATATTTTGAGTAGCTGCTCTGCAGTAATGCAGCCCTGTCTTTCGGGGCAGTGTTGTTATTCTTGCTGCATAATTAGCAACTAGTGAGATCATAGTCTGGGGAGATTCTGGCCTTACTGTGGCAAAGGAGGGAGGCTTCATATCAACACATGTGGCTCTGGCTCTGACAGTATTTCTGTCAAGCAGATTCCTATCCTTTGGAACGTTATTTCCAAAGATGGAGAAAAAAAATTTGTACCCTAGACTCCTTGGTTGTGTGACAGCATGTGGAAGACAGTGTCTGTCATACCTATATGACCAGTGTAAATTGTGACTTTCGCTATTTGTTTTTCCTTTGCTGGTTTCTTTACAGAGGGCAGAGGTGGTAAAGCGAAGTTTTCCTTGCACAGAGGAAGATGATAGACCAGCGGAGCCCTATTTAATGGAGCAGTAGGAAATTGGGAAAGATTCTGAGTTTTGAAGCTAGTGCAGATTCTAATCTTTAGTCCATTCTTTAGAACCAAATTTGACCTTTTAGGAGCCTGGTGAGATACTTTACACTTGTGAAGATCTGGGTAAAGTGTTTTCCTGGCTGCCTGGCTGCCCATGTACTTAGAAATTGAGAGCCTAGAGCAGTATTTCCCAAAGTGTGATCCAGGGATCATTTGCCCCTAAAATACTCTGGAAAACAAAAAGGGTTCCATATTCAGGTGTGTGAAACACTGCATTCTATTTTCTCCCACCCTTCCCCATGCTCATTAGCATGTTAAAAGCCTCTAAGAAGTCCTTTCCTAAGCAGTTTTCTAAACTATTTTGACAGAGCAGCCCTATTTCCTTATAAAAGCTATTAACATCCATGGAATTAGTTTATTTCATATAAACACTTTGGGAAATGCCAGCCTATATCTTCACTAGGAAAAATAATTGGATCTAGTCTGGGTTTAGGCATGGCCTAATTCTGCCTTTGATTCCAAATCCCTCCTACTGACCTCTTGGAGAGCTCTCCTGTGTAATCAGAAGAGCAGCTACTGTTATGCCTGGGCTAATGAAGCCTAGAGCTCAGCTGGCTAGGAACCAAAGGCCTTCACTCCACTGGGAAAGGTGCTGCTGTTTCTCATCTCATTATTCTAAGAGTGAGACTGGGTGGGGCGGAGGGGAAAGAAAAGTAGGAGAATGTTGGCGGGAATTAGCAGAGAAATGGCCTAGTCTCAAGGGACCAGACATCAGTGATAGCCCAGATGCTTTCTGTCTTCAGTTGGAGAGCTGTATTTATAGACTTGGAAGGGGTCTGTCTTAGGACAGGAATGCTGATTCCTTTTTTCCCCTAGGCAGAATCCTAATGCACCTGGCTAGCTGGTGGTGAGCAGGGGCTTTGGGGCCAGCGTGGTGGGATCTCCAAGGAAACCCCTTTGAAACCAATGGATGCATTTATGGGCTCGGGTCTCAAGAGGAAGTTTGATGATGTAGATGTGGGCTCATCAGTTTCCAACTCAGATGATGAGATCTCTAGCAGTGACAGTGCTGACAGCTGTGACAGCCTCAATCCTCCTACAACCTCCAGCTTCACACGTGAGTATATGCACATCCCTAAGCATCAGAGACCATTAAAGCTCTTGAGACAGCTTCTGTCCAGCTTGGGGATTTGCCCTTAATCATAATCTTTCCCACTCTTAGCTCAACCTTAGCTCTTAGTTCTTTGGAAGACCTCATTGCTTTAGTATCATAGACTTAAGTCTGATTTATTCTAGCTGATTTTACATTTGCTTGGTTTGTGGGGCCCCAGAATAAGTTGAATTAAATTGCAGGAGGAGTAGTCCAGGATTCTCCCTTTCCCACCGGAGTCCTGTAGAGTTCCATGAAATGGTAGCTCTAGCAGGACATAAATGCTTATTGCCTGGACAACTGAGGCAACTCCAGATTGCTTAATTCTTCTAGCTCAATTAGTTTCTTGGAAAGAACTTCTGATACTATACATCAGAGATTGCCTGTAGGCCAAATCTGGCTCACTGCCTGTTTTTATAAGTAAAGTTTTATTGGAACATAGCCACACCTATTATCTATGAGTGCTTTCATGCTACAGTGGCAGGGATGAGTAGCTGCAGCAGAGCCCTCATGGCCTGCAAAGGGTAAAATACATATTACCTGGCCCTTTACAGAAGAAGTTTGCTATCCCATTTTATGACACTGTCTAATAGAATTTTCTATTATAATAGCAATGTTCTGTATCTTGTACTGTCCACTATGATAGCCATTAGCCATTTGTGGCTATTGAGCACTTGAAATGAGATCAGTGTAACTGAGGAGCCGAGTTTTAAATTTTGTTTCATTTT
The DNA here is from genome assembly GCF_902729225.1 of Pteropus medius. Lineage (NCBI taxonomy): Eukaryota > Metazoa > Chordata > Mammalia > Chiroptera > Pteropodidae > Pteropus > Pteropus medius. Next base: position 3,044,316 of record NW_024356397.1, read on the forward strand.
AATTAACTTAAATTTAAATTGCCACATGTGGTAGTAGCTGCTGTGTTGGACAGTGAAGCTGTCTCGATTGTTATATTCTGAAAAGATTACCTAGAGATCTTCCCAACTGATGTCTAAACATAGATTTGATGGTCTGTTCGGGTGAAGTCAGTCTGGAGGCAGGGGTGTGGACCAACTGATGTTCAAGGTCCCTTCCAACTATGCATTTGTGATTTGAAAATTAGAAATGTCTCTAAGTACAGGGAGCACCTTTGGAGAATAGCTGAGAACTAGATGGATGAGAAAGAATGAGTTCCCCAAACAGTCCGTCTCTGGGTTAATAAAATTTCTCTGTGCTCCCTTCTCAGCCACATCCATCCTGAAGCGGCAGAAGCAGCTGCGGAGGAAGAATGTACGTTTTGACCAGGTGACTGTATACTACTTTGCCCGGCGCCAGGGTTTCACCAGTGTGCCCAGCCAGGGTGGTAGCTCTCTGGGCATGGCCCAGCGTCATAACTCTGTACGCAGCTACACGCTCTGTGAGTTTGCTCAAGAGCAGGAGGTGAACCATCGGGAGATTCTTCGTGAGCACCTGAAGGAGGAGAAACTCCATGCCAAGAAGATGAAGGTGCCTAGGGGGTCTGGGGTCTGGTATTTCCCGTGTGCCAAAATAAAGTGGGAAACCATTAGGTCTCTTGACTTTTTTATTTGACTCTTGCCCCTGGCGTATGGATTCCAGATCTTTCTAATGAGACATCTCAGATTTGGAATCAAATCTCAGTTTGAGACACCCTTCTTTTTGTGTCTTACAGGGAGTCTACTAAAGAGAGCAAAATGGCTTCTCTACCCTCGCTCCCTCAACAAATGTTTTTAAAGTTTAAAATGTGACATTCAAGTCTGCCACCCCTAGAACCTGAGGAAGCATGATGTTCCAGTTTCTTGTCAGATGATTGTCATTGCTCTGATGCACAGAACAGGTTTTGGATCTTTTACATTGTCTGAAAGGATTGTACTATTTTTATAAACCCCATCACCTCTAGGTGATGGTCTTTTTGGTGTAAACAACAGCATCATGAAATAGTTATTTCGATTTGTATAGTACTGTGCTTGCCGTCTAATGCCGCACCAGCTCTTTAAGTGTAGAAGGAGAGGAGGGCTGGAAGAAGACCCATCCCAGATGGCTCTTTATAGCTACCCATTTGCTCTCTTAGCACTGCTTAGCACTCCACAGCCATAGTTTTCACCAGTCTGCAGAAATTTCCCCCGGAGTTCCTAGTTCCAAATTTGGAGAGCCCTGTTTTAGGCCTGGCCAAGTTTCTTGTGGGCCCATATTAAAATAAGTGGCTGCATTATTTCCAGGGTTGTGGGTTAAATCCTAATGAGACACCAGAATGTGGTAGCGTTGGAGAGCTGGTGCCAGAGGATGTAGGTTAACTAGATCTCATTCCTTTCTCCCTTTGAGATCTCTGTCTACTTCCCTAAGCCTACTCCTAAAGCCTTGCACCTGTTTTTCTAACTAGACTGACATTCAGGTTTCCCTTCTGTCTGAGGAATTCCCTCACTGACCCCATCACCTTCCTGCTGCTCTAGCAGCAGCTGGATAAACACTGTTCTCATCATTTGCAATGAATGCTTTCTAACCTTTGCCTAAGAAGAAAACGTCTCTCCTAAATCTGGTAAAGGAATGACCTGTCAAAACAGGATACCATCCTGTTCTGTGGCCTCCCTTGTAGGAGGTCTAGAGATAAGGCCAGGGAAACTCAAGACTGAGGTACAGGATTCCTCCTTACTAGCAGATTTAGTGAGCAGCAGCAATGGTGGCATCTGATACACCTTTTTATGTCAAGAGAAAACTCTACCCTCCCTGAGTCTAGCTTACTCTTTTCTTAGAAATTTTTCCTATCTTTAGCACTCTATAGGGAGGCAGTTGGTCTCAAAAATATGTATTATGCGTCTTCCCATCTAAGCCATCTAATACTTGCTTTCCTTTTGGACTGTCTTTCTTAAAAAAGGAAAGAAAAAAGCTGCTTTACTTATTGGTAGCTTTACTTACCAATAAGTTTTCTAATACTTTTATTACCTTTTTTGCCTTTTATCCATGTGGAATTAATTATTACAAATAATGTGAATTGGGAATCTAACATTTTTTTCCCAAAAGAATATCCAGTTGTCCTAACCATTTAATGATTAGAAGACTTTTTCTCACTGATATAAAATGCCACCTCTATCGTGACATATTAAATTCTGATTTCTACATGGGTTTCTTTCTATTGCATTTCTAATCTGTTTTCTTAGAAAGGATAGTAGGAGGGAGAATGATTAAGAGTAGGTCGACCCTGGTGAAATAGACAGGAGCAATCCTGAGATCTGCAGAAAGGCCCCTTGTAACGGGCTTGCCTGGTTCAGAAATGCTAGACTAGGGAATCCCCAGAAGTACTGCTTTTATTTCTCCTCATTTTTCTACTAATCTCTCCCAAAACAAAAACAGGTGTGTAGCTTATTAACCAAGTCTGTTGCATCACATTTCTCTTAGGAGTTGTTCCTTTACAAGCACTACTCTGTGGCTGTCTGATGAAATAAGCCAAACCCTCCAGTAGCATGGCTTTCATCCTGCTAGTAGCTTCCAGAGCCCTGGGGATTATGAGACCTCATTTTCTTTCCTTGAATTCTCTAGGGAGTTTTCAAAACTCATTCAACTATGAATTGTCTTTAACCTGTCTTTCTACTAAGATTCCCTTTCCTGGCTCTCTATCCCTCTTAGCCCAGAGAACCCAGATTTCTGCCTGTAGGTAGTAAGTCATTATTACATATGCCACCCTACCTCACATACAACTTTTCTTTGACATCAGAAATGGATTAGAAAGGAGAAAGAATGTATTTCTTTTAGGCGGTGGGTTGGAAGCAAAGGCTTCCACTGATACACTTTCTCCTCCCTGTGTTACAAGGTAGTTAGCCAAAGTTAAGGGACACAGGTCTGGGAATAGAGGGTATGTTTGTGGGAACAGATTATCTTCTAGGAGGGAAGATGAGACAGAGGTTTTGAGAAACTTTGATTCAGAAAGGTGATGTCCTTTCTGTTGACATGGTGGTGCGAGACCCGCATAAGGTTTCCTGTCTTCCTGCTCTAGATTTATTCTCTTGACCTACAGTATCCAATACAGTAGCCTCTGTGGCTGTTTGTAATTAATTAAAATTAAATAAAATTTAAAATTTAGTTTCTCAGTTGCACTAGCCACATTTACGTGTGTTAGTGGCTTCTGTATTAGCAGGCATATTTCCATCATTGCAGGAAGTTTAGTTGGATGGATCATGCTACTCTAGATGCTCTCTGTGCGGAGGCTTGTGCTGCTAATGCTGTATGTAACCTTTCCTTCTTGTCTCTTGGCAGCTGACAAAGAACGGGACAGTAGAGTCGGTGGAGGCTGATGGCCTGACATTGGATGATGTTTCCGATGAAGATATTGATGTGGAAAATGTGGAGGTGGATGATTACTTCTTCTTGCAGCCTCTGCCCACCAAACGGCGACGGGCCCTGCTGAGGGCTTCTGGGGTCCACCGCATTGATGCTGAAGAGAAGCAAGAACTTCGAGCTATCCGCCTGTCACGAGAAGAGTGTGGTTGTGACTGTCGACTGTATTGTGACCCAGAAGCATGTGCCTGTAGCCAAGCTGGGATTAAATGCCAGGTCAGTCCAAGTTGACCCGAGGTGGTATATCTGTACTAGAGTCAGAGGGATGTGGCCAGTGAACATAGGAGGCTTCTCATCCATGGGTGGATTCCCCATGACTGTGAACACTCCCCAGTCCCATGACCCTCCTCCATGAGCTAAGAAAACCAACATGACAGGATTCTTAGGCCATGGAGATACCAATGATCTTGTCTATGTTTTACACCTGGAGGGTAGTAAGAAGTAGCTGTCAGCAAATCGAGGAACAGGGGTTAGTAAGTTTAACATTTAGGAGCTGTTCTCTACATATTGGCTGATTCCTTCAGATTAAAAGGAAGCAGAGAAGTAAGGTAGGCCTTTACTTTAGATTGTGTCTTGCGAACACTTAATTCACAGTACTTGTACTTCGGTTTTGTAAAAATCAAAATAATTCTTGGATCCTGTCATTCAGGATCTCACTTGGCCTGGCAGAGCCTAAATTCATAGTGTCCTAAAAGATAGAAAGCATCATCTCCTAGTTGGCCCTCTGATAAGGGATAGGTTGAAAGACACATTTGAATTGAAAACAGCAGTATCATCCCAAAGAATTAAATTTATTTGGAACTTATATTCTGAGGATGTAGATGCTGAGTCTTTAGTTGAACTTATCCTAAAAAACCTTTTTATTTCTAGGAAGGTATCAAATAGCTTAGTGGATCTGGCCAAATATTGCTTTCCAGACTGAAGTCTCATAATGAATTAGTCTGTTATACAAAGACCTCAGGACAGTCCTAATAATTAGACTGTTTCTAAGAACTGAAATGGAGAGTTCTTTGACATCATAAGAAGACACTGTGTATTTGTACGTAACTTAGTAGCTTACTTGTGTTCTTAATTTTTATTTTTGGCATGCGGTGTTTTGGTTCGTTTTATTCCCTTTTCGGGATCCAAGAGAGATAAGGAGGTAAAAAGCATCTCCTTTCCAGATATCCCTGGTCTGTAAGTTAATTATATTGGTAACTGCTTCAGAAACAAACTGGTCAAACATCAGGGGAAATTGAAGCAAGCGGTGAAAAGCTGGCTGTAATTTTGTTTGAACCTTCATATAGCACCTTAGCAAACTAAGGCATTTTTGCCTCGTTTCCGTAGAATGTATTGCTTTGGACTAGCTAGGTCTTCCACTTCCTTTCCCATGCCTGTCATTGCAAAAGGTTGTAGGTTTAGGCCCCACTCTTTTGTTTTCTCAATAAACCAGATAAATTCTGGAAAAGTCTGAAGCACATAAATTTCTTTTACTCTGAGAACTGTTGGCATTCAGAAGGCATCTCTGGACTTTTTGACTGGAAGGGCCCTTTTATATGATTTTTTGTCTGCTTTTTGTTTAGAAGAGGAAACAGAGCCCTAGAGAGAGAAATGAGGCTGAACTAGAATTAAAACGCTAGTGGTCTAATAACTACCATCTAGTGTTCTGTTAGCTCACACTGCATATTATGTTTTTTATTGTCGTTTTAAATTTTAATTAAAAATTTTTTTTTAACATTCAAGAAAGTTTTTAAATTATAGTTGACATTCAAATTATATGTTAGTTTCAGGTGTACAGCATAGTGGGTAGACATTTATATAGCTTAGAAGGTGATCCCTCAATAAGTCTGGTACCCCCCACCCCCCGACACTATACATAGTTATTATACTTGACTATTTTCCCTGTGCTGTATTTTACATCCCTGTGACTATTTCGTAACTACCAATTTATAATTCTTAATCTCTTCACCTTTTTCACCCAGCCTCCCCACCCCCTTCCCACTTGACAACCATCATTTTGTTCTCTGTGTCTACGAGTTTGTTTTGTTTATTCCTTTGTTTTTCATATTACACATATGAGTGAAATCATATGGTATTTGTCTGTCTTTGACTTATTTCATGTAGCATGTTATGTTTTGAATTGGTTGTTTCTCTTCTTGTAAGAAGACCTCAAATCCCAACTGCCTATTTTTGCCAGCTGTCTCCTTTTGCCATTGTTAAATCTGTTGGTCTCATCTTGCCTCAACCTCCTTGTCCCCTTCTCAGGTAGATCGCATGTCCTTTCCCTGTGGCTGCTCCCGAGACGGCTGTGGGAACATGGCGGGGCGTATTGAATTTAATCCAATCCGGGTCCGGACTCATTACCTCCACACCATCATGAAGCTGGAGCTGGAGAACAAGCGGCAGGTGAGCCGCCCACCGGCCCCAGATGAGGAGCCCTCACCCACTGCCAGCTGCAGCCTGACAAGAGCACAGGGCTCCGAGACACAGGACTTCCAGGAGTTCATTGCTGAGAATGAGACAGCAGTGATGCACCTACAGAGTGCAGAGGAACTGGAACGGCTCAAGGCAGAGGAAGACTCCAGCGGCTCTAGTGCCAGCCTGGACTCTAGCATAGAGAGCCTGGGTGTGTGCATCCTCGAGGAGCCCTTGGCTGTTCCTGAGGAGCTGTGCCCAGGCCTGACAGCCCCCATTCTCATCCAGGCTCAGTTGACCCCAGGATCCTCCGTCCTGTGTTTTGCCGAGAACTCAGATCATGCAACTGCCTCAGCAGTGAACAACCCGTCCTACTTGAACAGTGGGCCCCTGGTCTATTATCAGGTGGAGCAGAGGCCAGTCCTGGGGGTGAAAGGAGAGCCTAGTACAGAAGAAGTTCCACCCTCTTTCTCCAAGGAGAAGGATCTGAATGTCTTCTCTCTCCCTGTTACCTCACTGGTGGCTTGTAGCCCCACAGACCCGGCTGCCCTCTGTAAACCAGAGGTGGGGAAAACATCCACTCTAGAAGCACTAGTGCCCGAAGATTGTAACCCTGAGGAGCTGGAGAATGAAGACTTCCGCCCCTCTTGGTCCCCCTCAAACCTCCCCTTCCGCACGGACAGCGAAGAGGGCTGTATGGTGGAGAAGACCTCACAGCAGAGCGAAGACCGGCCCCCTGAAGATTCTTCCCTAGAACTCCCTCTGACAGTGTGACACAGGGATGGTGATTCTGCCTCTTACCCATTCTCTATTTATTCCCTTATTTTATCTAACACCATTTCAAAACAAAACTGTAGAAGCAGCTGCTGCTCACATGTTATTTTATTGGGGTCTTTAAGGAACAGGTGAGAAAGGATCGCACAAGTATTTTTTAAAGGGTAAACAGAACAAAAGAGACCAGCCCCAGGTTGATCTGGGGATAGTCTTGGGGCAGAGGAAGCTGCATAGTGCCGAATACTGAGTTTTCTGGGCCATCGGAACAAAGAACTAGGATCTCACAGGAGACACTGGGTAATTCAAGCAGCTCTTCTTTATGTAGGGACCAGAACACATAATTTGAATAGCATGGCAAAGCCCCTTCTCTTCTCCTGAACTCCAGGTGGGGTACAAGCTCATTTTCATTTTCTTCAGTGGTTACTCTGATATCCCCTTTTGGTATGTCTTAATAATGCAGTTGGAAATGTCACCTGGTCGAATCTAGAGAGGAGTGGGTAGAAGGGTCTGTTTCTGTAAAAAGCCTCCAGGATTTATAAAAATTTAACCACCTTTTCCTGGCGCCCCTATTTGGTAAATAAGTTAATATTTGACACGTTTGGTGTTCCCTGACCTATTCCCCACACTGGGGATTCCTGGTCTGTAACTTGAATTGTTTCTTTCTCATGTTCTTAGGTACTAGAGTTTAACTTGTCATTCGTGTCCCCGCACTCGCCCTTCTGCCCCCATCCTTTTTCCTTTAAAGAAAAATAGCTACATTGGCTGGGGATGTGGTATAAAGAGCCCAAGTCTTCTGTGTGTGTCTAATATTAGCTCTATCAGGCAGCTCTAGACTGGGGCTCACACATCCCCTGGGGGGCATGTATGGAGCATTACTTGTCCAAAGGAGGCAGAATAGGCTGCTCTCTAGAATGAAGATGACTTAGTTTGTGCCATGTTTCCTTTCACCTAGGTCTTTTTTCCCTGCCTTTGGAAGATTTGAGCTTTAAAGGAATATAGGATGTGGCAATCTAAGGTCACCAACTAGTTATTTTTTGTTGTTTGGGTTTTTATTTCTGCATCTACCCTCATGGTCCTTCTTGGACATACAGGGCTAGAGAGTTCTTAATGCTATTCCAGTTCACCCTCCAAGAATTGCAAATATTTATTGGACCTCCCCCCCCATCTTGACATATAAATATTGGAAGCCAAACCAATTCTTCAATGCTGCATACAATTGGAAATGTCAGTTTCTAGGTTCCAAAGAATTCAAGTTCTGATGACCACCTTTGAGGTCTATAGAATGGGACTCAAATTTAGTTCTTACCTCTATTGGGGGATATGGTTCCTATTCCTCTTATGTCTAGCTTATGTTCTGGATGTGTTCCATTGAACACCACTGAATTCTTTTTATTAGCAAAGTTATCTTTGCCTTTGTTTTAAAATGGAGGCAATAGTGAGCAAAACACTCTTCTCTAACATCCTTTATGCCATGCTTCACTCTGATGTGGTTTATTAAACAGGAAAGAACAAAGTGAAAAACATTTTTTTTGGTGGGAGACATAACTGTTCCTACTTATCTTGCTCATAAAGCCTTTTCTTGTGGGATATTACAAACCTGGTGTCTTAAAGCAACCTTCATGTATGTCACAGCAGCACTTCACCTGTAGAATCTCTAAACTGAGCCTGAAAGGCCTTGTACTTAACACAGATACATCTTTTAAACCCATTTCGCCTCTCCTTTTCATTCCTTTTTGCTGCGTTTTACATTTTGCAGAGAGTTCTTAAGTATATAGGTCCTTATTCTCTGCTCTCTAGCCTCACGAAAAGTCCCCACCTTAGTCTGGTCCCCTCAAATACAAGACCGAAGCTTAATTGGGAATTTGACTATGAAGAATCTTTCTGAAAATCTGTATTAGAAGGGGAGGGTGAGCTCTATACAGTCTCTCCTTAGGAGGTATTCCTAATCTAGGAAGTGGATTCCAGCTGCTCAGTAAGAGACACATTAACCTTTGGGATCAAACCAAGAATTTGAATCTAATTATTAAACTCATTGCCAACCCTCAAGATAATGATTTTTCTGAAGAAAATAGATTCTTAATCTAAGTCCATCCCTTAATTTTACAATTCCGACTCATACCGATCCCGAGCTTTTAAATGCTAAATATTAACATTTAGCATTAACTGTTTTGTCAAGCAAAGGGCCTTTCCTATACAATTTAGTCCATCTCATTTCTGGTGCTACTTGAGTTGGACAGAATTGTAGCTCATTGTTGCTAGAAAAGCTAGGCCTCTGACCACAGAAGCAGATAGCTTCAATCCCCGTTCAGTCCAGGCCTAGACAAAAGAAATAACTTTTTACCGCAACTCATTTTCCAATTTCCCTTCTCATTTACTGTACACAGGTAGTATTTTCAATGTGAATCCAAAGCTTATCTGGTTCTCTGAAAACAATTTTTTTGTTTTTGCCTTTTAGGTCCTTTACATTGTGATAATGCTGTATTTAAAGAGAATATTTAAATGTAATATTAAAGAAATATTCAAAAGAATGATGTGTTATTCTTCATCTTGGCAGGCCACAAAATTCAGTTACTTGTTAGGAAAGGGATGTTTCTCTAGTATTGTATACAAAACTAATGAGATCAGTTAGGAATGAATGCTAACAATAGAAATCTTTTATGGTGGAAAAATAGAATGTTCTCTTTGGAGCACCAAAAGCTTGACTTGCATTATATGCCCTTATGCACCTCTTCAACTGAAACAGGCCTTGATGGGGCTTCCTGCCCTGTTGGAGCTTTTCTAAACTGTCTGTAGTCCCTCCTCTTGGGGCCCATTTTCTAATTCCATTACTCATTCATATATATATATATATATATATATATATATATATATATATATAATATATATAATATATATATAATATATATATCTCATATATATCATATATTATGTATATGAGATGTATATATTAATATATATTATATAATATATATATTATATAATATATATATGAAATGCTTTATTCCTAGTCATTTAAAATCGAGCAAGAGGATCAACTTCAAATCACTTCATAACTTCCATCCCATCAGAAAGTTCTACTCCAGCCAATTACCCTCCCCATTAGTTAGTTTACGTTAGTCTCAGAGCCTTAGCAAAATAATTAGAGTACACATAAGTAATTTCCAGCGGCTGATTTCAGGCAGTTTTTACTTGGGTTTAAAAACAGTGCTTCATGCATTTACAATAAGTTAACTACAGGTCACTGATGTACATACACAGACGAAAGCTAAACCCACCTTACTATCTGGATGCAGACCTCTCCTCTCCTGGGTTGAGTAGTAATTAGTGCCTTACAGGTTTGCTCCATGGCCTAAAGAAGGCAGCCATTGTCAGTTACAGTTAGATGGCTGCAACACAGTGGAGGTAGCAAAGAGTTTAAGACCCACAGGGTTGTAGTACAGCCCAGAAATTAAGACCAGGGTGTGAAGGCTGTAAACACTGGGGCAGGGGTCAAGAATCACTTGTAGTTTCTTTTATCTTTTCCATTAGAATGTCCTCGTAAGTCATTCACCAAAAAAAAAAAAAAAAAAAAAAAAAAAAAAAAAAGACAAAGGATTTGAAAAAGAAAGGGAGTAGTTAGCCAGCCCAGTGAGGGGGACAAGAAAAATCACTAATTTTGGTCCTCTCAAAGGGTTGAGGAGAACACTGAAGTACATGCATGTAAATGCTCCAGTTTAAGTAGTACTGTTCACCTCAGCAGCCGGAAACTGCTTTTAACAAAATCATAGCTGAAAAAGAATATGGCAGTGGTAAGTCCTGGGCCAAACGATGAGGATTCCCACCGGGGGCAAGAGCTCACTTCCTAGGATCCGAACTTAACATATCACAGTCAAAGCCTTGTACAGGGGCTGCTGCCAGCTACAGCTAATTCCAAGGAAGTTGGGATGACACCACACATGGGCCATCTCTGGTGAGGGTTTGTTTTAGTTCCAGCTCCCACATGGGTACCACATTATAAAGCCTGTGGCACCCCCTCCTCTGCCTTACACACATCTAACTGCACACAGATTACTGACAAGTGCCGTTTGGTCCGATGCTGCTGTATTGTGTGACTGCAGGACAATGCCATCTGCTCCATGTGCACTCAGCGCCTTGTCCCAATGTAGTTGGTGGAAAGCAGGAACACGTTGTGTAGCAAGAGGGACAGCTCAGCTTCTGAAAACACCATCAATGTTATTGGTTTGGCCAAGGAACAGTTTGCCTTCTAACTACCCTAGTGCCCAGGGCTTGAAACTAGAGGTGGGAAGCCACCTTCGGGAAGGTGTGACATTAAGAGGCTATTGTTCTCAAGTTCACCTGCTTCGTTCCAGTCTTTGCATGTATAATGTCCTTTCCTTCCACCACACAGTCCTATCTACTCATCCTCATTTCTTGACTCTCCTGTGATAGCAGGAGAAAATTCAAAGACAGTAATGGTACTAAACACCAATGTCACCCTTCTAGATTCTTCTGGTAGAAGCTAGTCATCTGGGGACATTTTTCAGCTCCAAGGACATTAGTAGGCATACCCTGATAGTCACAGTTTAGGAAACATCAAGGTCTAGCTAAAGGTTCCAAACAGGAGACCCACAGGCCTAATACGTACCCTTAGATACTATTTTTAGTCAACTGAATGTTTTTGTTTTGAATCTGAATGCCTTTAGACCAAAGCTTCTTAACTGAGACATTTCTGTTCTCCCCACCAAACCAGACATCTGGCAACGTCTGGAAACATTTTTGGTTGTCAGCACTGGGGAGAAAGGGTACCACTGACATCTAGTGGGTAGAGCCAGGGATATCGTTAAACATCTTATAAGGCAGAGGACAGGCCCTTAAAACAAAGCATCAGTAGTGCCAAGGTTGAGAAACTGCTTCAGACAAGCATGCACTCCTCATGCTCCCACAATCCCCACTATTTCATCTTGTCTTGTATCATTACCTGCTTAGCCCCTTTAGGCAAATGAGTTTGTGCCCTTTCAATTAGACATATATGTTAGACAAGGGTCTCACAGTATTCAATAATTAACTCCAAAATAATCTTAGAATAAAATACAAAAATGACTTGTATTTTAGTGGCATGACCATAGGGATTTGTCTTACCTTTCAGACTGCAGGAAATCTGTAGCCATTCTCCGAGCCAAGTTCGACACCTCTCTTCAGCAATATGGGTAGAATTCAGACCACGAAGATAACAAGCCTGTAACACTCGGAAGGAAAATGATCCTTAATAATCATAGAGCCACTATGCCAAGGAAGTGTAAACCCACACCACAAATAATCCAAAATCTCCTTTAAATAAGTTACAACCTCATCCCAAGAAACCTTTCACTATGGCAATCTGAACTATGACGAACAAGATGACAAGCAAAGATGCCTATATAATCTAAAACAGTAGATCTAAAGTGTATTGTCCTTGATTTCTGAAGGGCCAGAAGAAACAAACCAAAATTACTGTGGGAAGTTCCTTCCCACTAGTTAAGTTCACTGTGAAAAAAAGATCTAGAAACGAGGTAGGAGAATAAAAAGCTTGAGTTTTGCTATAAACAAGACTAGGGGCTCTCTAGCCCCATGAACTCAAGAGCCCACCAAAGAGTGAGGCTCCCAGCCCCATGAACTCAAGAGCCCACCAAAGAGTGAGGCTGATACTGTAATCCAGCTCTTACCGATCTCACTTCCTGAGCAGTCAGCTGGCCAATCCCCAACTTTGCCAAAGCCTTGTCCAGTTGGTGAATCACAGTGGTATGAGCCTTTAAACGGTGTCTCAACAAGAAAGAAGGCAGATAAGGTGTGAGAAGCATGGCTCGACTCAAGGCTTTCTGTGACACAATATAGAAGAAAGTCAACATTGTATTACTACAAGCAAAGCCCGGAATGGAAGGAAGGTGAGGCTGTGGAAAAGAAAAAACTTCAAACTGCTCTCACCAGTTGCAAAGCATGGAGTTGGTTCATACTCAGAGGATGATTAGAGAAACACTCTCTCAGAGCCAGGATGTCATGTATTGCTGGATGGGTACCACGCTGTAGCTGAGAAAGTTAAGAGATTGGTAGATGTTATCAATGTCTTGACTAGCCCTCTCACCTAGTTTTAGTGCAAACTGGATCTAACAAGATTCCTAGTTTGTAGGAAGGGTTAACTGGAGGAATACCTTGGTGCACAACTCTGTCACATGCCACCGGAGTCCTGCATCAGAAATGAGAGGGATAATTTTTTCTAAATAACAAAGAATTTCTGGGTGGGACTGCTTCCGGAGAGTATGATAGATATCTAAGAAATCAATCTGTTGCTTGGCAGTCCAGAAATGTTTGATCAGTAGTTGTCTAGGAAACAGGTACCTGAAAGGAAAAGGAATCACAGAGTCACTTGCTGAAACTGGCATCTTTCAAAGTGAGCAAAGAAAGCACTTGGCAAACATAATACTAGGAAGAGATGAGACACTGTTTCCCTACCTCACTGTTCTTTTTTTGCAAATGAGTATCAGACCAATGTTTGAAGATACACTGAAGCACAATTTAAGCAACATTACTGAGATTATGTGCTAGGAAGCAGTAGGAGGAAGCTAGGAGGAGCCTCGCATGTAGCAATCAGATAAAATGACTCCTTTTGAACTAAAGCATATAAAGAACATATTTTGGACAGAGCTGGATACCGTATGTGATATTGACAACCTCAAACAGTAGTACAGTCCTTATGAGTACACAAAATGGAAAAGGTAAATTTGCTTTTAATTCATGTATGGTGGTAAAACAAGGCTACAAATTCTCTGGCACTCCTCTTATTGAGAAGTGAGATCTATGACCCTTTTTAAAATCTGGGTGACTGACTTAACCAATACGAGAGAGGTGAGTCTTTGTGACCTCTAAGGTCACACTCACTCTTGGAGCCCTGAGCTGCCATTTGAGAAGTCCCATTACCCGAGGCTACCACATTAAGGCCACACTGGTTGGCAGTTCCAGTCTTCCAGCCATCTCTGCTAAAACACCAGACAGGGAGAGTTTAAGTCACCTATACTTACAGCTATCCCAGTAACCTAGGTGTTACTGAGTGGCTTTTATGAACCTTGGGCCAATGAAAAGATTGGAACATGAAGTTTGATAACATCTACCTAGCTTCTGAAATGGAAAGTTCTTAAAATATTAATTTTTAAAAATCTATATATCTCCAATATGCTGGTATATAGACAAAAGTCTATACTCACATTAGCAAGAAGACCAGGTAGTTGGCAAAGGGTGGAATGGAAATAATACCTAGGAAAAGACACTTGGTGACGTCTCGACGGAACTAAGCAGAAACAAACACAGATGGAGTTTTAATCCAAGTAAGTTCTTAATACAATGGACAATCCCTCCACCCCACTGTGTAGTGAACGTCTATTAAAGGCCAGTAAAGGATCAAGGTTATTTCTATCTACCTCTATTTGGTAAGTTCCTGGAGGACAGAAGCCCTGATTTTTCAATTTTATATTCCAAATAACGTCTAGTACAGGGCCTGACATTATACCAAATCCCTCTGAATTCTTCCTGATCTGCAGAATGGATCCTAGATCGGTATACTCTGTTTCAAAAGTACCCAACAAGTCACCACCAAATACTGCTTTCCTACTGCCTTTTGGATCCTTGCAGATTTTCATATGTTCAAACATGAATTGGATTTGAGCGTTTTCAACTTTTATTCAGAAAGTGTGTGTGCCAGAAACTCTAGTGAGCTCTGCTTTGGAGAGCTACAACTCTGAAAGAACTCAGTTCTGAAAAATAATCTGATGCTCTCAGTTCAATACTTTGATCTCGCGGTAAAGGGCAAAAGCCTAATCAGTGGTGAACAAGATAGGAGAGAAAACAACTTGAGATCTTGGTTAACTTTAATCACCTCACCATGAACTTCTGGATATCTGACCCCAGCCCATACCTGTCTCAAATGCTCCATCTCCCGGTATGAAAGTTGATGAAACTTTATATTGTGCTTCCACATATTTGTCTTTATTCTTCTAGCCTTTTTGGCATCAGCCCATAACATCTGCAATCCTGCCTCATTAAAGTAGAGGACAGAGTGTGATGTTACCCCAGTTTGAATCTTACCACAGCTTCCTACTCCATGTTCACTCACAACACACACACTTGTCCCTCCCCAATACTACTCTCAATCAAAGCTTAAAACTAGGTCATTTGAAACTCTTGTGTGGCCAACCTTTATCTCTTTGTCATCCTTTTTTTCCCCCAGCACATCACTTTTCTTCTAGCTATGAGGCCCTTCTGTGATCTGCTATGGAATGGTCTCCTTTTTCTGGTTCAATACTCATTCTCTTTTTAAAATAAAAATTCAAAGCTCCCTAATCTCAAGATATCTTGCTCAACTAACCCTATGTATTTCCCAACCATATATTAGCTTATCTCCTTTCTAGAACACTTTGTTAATTACTGTTAATTCAATGTATTTCTTTTCTATAATACGATTTTTCTCTTCATTCTATAATTCTTATTTATCTAGAACTTTAGTTTTTAAAAATGCTTTCCTATTTATGAATGAAATGATATAATGTCTAGGTTGACTTCAAAATAATATTGGAGAAGGCATGTGTATAAATGAAATAAGATTGGAGGCCACAAGTTAATTGCTGAAGTGAAGATGAGTACATGGAAGTTCAATTTATTACTTTCTCTACTTTTAGGTATGTTTAAAATTTTCCATAATAAAATGCTTAAAAACAAACTATCCAAAATGCTTTCAGACCCTTTTCTCATTTGATCCTAGTTATAAACGTGGGAGCAGACAGGCAGCCATTCTTATCTCCACTTTACAAGTAAGCATGAGCTATTTTGCAAGGCCATGGAGCTAGTAATAATTATAATACTCAGAGCTGACAATGTGGTAGTTTATTGTAATTGGTGTTATGATAAAAGTGTAGAGTATAGAAATAGTTATAGCTACATTTATTGAGCATTTACTATGAACAAGGCTTTAAATACTTTACATGTGTTGCTTTATTTAATCTTCACAACCATGTGGTCAATAGGTAGGTCCCATTATTATCCCCAATTTACAGATAAGAAAACCAAGGGATAGAGAGGTTAAGTTACTAGTCCAATCACACAGCCAGTGACAAGCCAGGATTTGAGTCTGGCTCCGGAGTAGACACTTGACACTATACATTCTCCTAATAACTAGCAGAGTTTTGATTTGAACCGAAACATTCAGAAACCAAGTACTGTAGCACTATTTCCACAACATGCTACTTAGGATAGATTTGTGATAAGCATGAAACAATATTTTCTTTTGGGCCAAGTCAACTGATAAATCACAAGGCAGGTCTGTACATGACGAAGAATCAGGTGTATGGTTAAGAAAAATGCAAAAACACCTATACTCCCCCTGGGTATTGTCAGAAGTTGTTTCTCATTATACCTTTCTAGGAACATCCTCGAGAAGTGCTAACTTGTAAGAATTAGTTTCATGCTCAAGTATTTAAGAAAAATAAGACATCCCAGCTCACACTCCCATAGCAAAACCTGCAAATTATTATCTTACTTATCCTAACTCTCTGACATTGCCCAAGAGCTGACTCTAGCACTTTCTATTTGTTTTGTTTTTACCTTTCATGAAAGTTGTGTACAGGATATAGAAGCGGGGGAAATGACGACCCAAAAAACGGTGGTATTTCCCATTAATCACTTTTGTCTTGGTCACCACATAAGAGATTAAGCTCTTCACATCTGCCTTTGGAGAAAGGTGAAGCTTTGAAGACCTACAAGGAAGATCAAAGAGACTATCTGGAAATCAGTCCTGGAAACCCCTTCGCATCTGGTGTCCCTAATGTAAAACACAGGCCTCAGAGAATGTATACTAAGACTTGAAACTTCCAAAAACCAAGGAAAACCTTGGAATCAAGAAGAGATAAGCAATCAGACTGAGAAAAACAAATCAGACAGATAAGAGAGAGGCCAGGCAGAAAGGAAGTCAAGGAGTGGTATGAGCCTGGAGAGTGCACAAGGCCTGAGGCCAGAGCAGCAGGATAAGCCAGACAGGTGGGATCGAGGTAAATATCGGTAAAAGCTGAGCCAAAAAAGGCAGGCTGACAGATAAACTCAGGACACGTGGGAAATTCAAACTACAAGGGACACTCAGTTGAGAGGATCAGGAAGCCAGGTCACTAGCGGAGACCGGGGTGCGATTTCTGAGCAGAAGAATAAAAACCCATAGGCCAGGGCGTGGAACCCTGAAAACTAAGAGACAGCATGCAAGCAAGGATGAGACACTGGAAGGGCCTGAACGTCAAAAATGCTATTCTCTCTCCAGGCACCTCACCGAGGGTCCCCCCAGGCCAGTCCATAGCGAACAAGCTGCAGCCTCCGGTTGACATAAGATCCAGGGGTGACCGTCGAAACCCATAGAGCAGTCCGAGCCCAGCACACCCTGGAAAGCGCCATCTTCACCGCGAGGGAGGGGGAGAAGAGGCTCTCTTCAGGTCAAGGTTCACCGTACGTCGCGTCCTTTCGACCACGCATGCGGCCTCTCCTGAGAGCCTATTGGTCACCATAGACCGCTTGCCCCGCGCTAACGCGGCGCGGGAACCAAGGCTGAAGATTAAGTGTGAAAGCAAGACTGTGATTGGAAGCAGACAGCACTTCCTTGTTTAAAAGCGCCGGAAGCGGGCTATCCCCGGGGGGCGAAGGCTTGTGCCAATGGTAGGGTTTGTGATCTTGAGGACGTCCTCTTTTTGAGGTCTCAGTGACCCCTCGCGAGTCCCTAGCGCCGCCCTTGCCCTTTGTCGGTGTGCCAGTCTTCGGGGGCCTTGAAGCGGTAGATGCGGGCTGTTTCTTTAGCAGCGCCGAGGCCCACGGCGCTTCCCAAGGGACTGGGAGGGCCCGTCGCGCCCTCTAGTGGTGGCGGCAGGCTAGGCCGGGAACTATCCATTGCCAGTCGCGCGGTCCAGCGGCGAAGGTTGGAGGCCTGGGAGCGGCACCTGTGCGAACTAAGTCCGCTTTTAACTTTGGTCGGCGTTTCTCAGATTAGGTTTGTGGGAAAATGTCTTTCGTTAAGCGCTTCCTCAAGCCCAAACTCGGGTCTCGAATGTCACTTTCCTGAAAGGCCTCTGACCAAAACACACACATTTTCTCCTATCACCCTGTTTGTTTTCTTTACAGCACTTACCACTTCCGTCGTTTTATACATTCGTTTCCTTGTTTGGCCGGTTCCCTGAACTAGAGCAAGCATCTTGTCTTAGTCACTGCTATACCCAACCCCCAACACTAGGTGCCATACTTGGCACGTAGTAGGTGCTAGTAAACATTTTGAATAAATTAATAACTGAAACTGGGAAGGATTCCCAGAAGTGGCACTTAGCTGCCTCCAAGAGTTAACAGTTTTCTTGAGTACATATGAATATTTACCCTCCGTGGAGGTAGTAGAGCATCCCATTTGGAACCAGGAGATCTAGGTTCAAATCTTAGCACTGCCATTTCCTTTAATGTATATGTGACCTTAGACATGTCACTTTAGCTCTCGAGCTTATTTCCTTTATAATAGTACCTATTTTATAACAGTTCTGTGAAGATGCAAGAAGAAAATGGTTGTGAAAGCTCCCACATCTGTATAACGCTTTATGGGTCGCAGTTTTATATTAGCTTAGGCTGTTTATGATTGTACCACTCATGTAGTCAAAGGAAAAGTTCAGTAAGTGAGTGACTCTCTGTAAGTGCTAGGAAGATGGGGTGGGTGGGATACAAAATTGACTAAAAATTGCCTGACTGTCTTCAGGCAATTCCTAAGTCCTCTCAACAACTATGTCTCTCAAGACTGTTCAGCCCTAAAATTCTAGAACACTCCAGGAAAAGTGAAAGGCAAATAGGAGTTTTGTGGAGGAGATTGGAAGGAACTGTGCCTGGAAGAATGGAATAGAGGAAAGGCATTTCGTGCAGTAAAACAAGATGACAGGAACACAGGAATTCAGATATTTGTTTATTGTTTAATGCCCCTCACCCCAGCTTACACTAAGTTTTGTTGGTTCTTCTATTACTTCAGTCATTTTGTTCTCTCTTCTGTGCCACTACCCTAGTCTAAGCTACAAGCCTCTGATCTAGACTACTGAAGTACCAACCTTACTGGTTTCCCTGTCATCTATTTTGGCCTTTCTACAGCCAGTTCTCCATGCTATAGCCAGAGAAAACTTTCTAAAATTACAAATCTTAGCTTGTTATTCCCCTTTATAAATCTTTCAAGTTTCCTCTGACTCCTAGAATAAAGTTCAGACTCCTTAACCTGGCCTGCTTTCCCAGCCTCATCTCATATCTCATGGCGTCTCTTTCCCCTTAGCTTTCTATACTAAGAAATATTGGCCTTTCAGTTCTGCTGTAGGCCAAGAAACTTTATGTCCCTGGGCTTTTGCACATATTGCTCTTTGCTTGGAGTTTCTTCCCTCCC
This sequence comes from Pteropus medius, assembly GCF_902729225.1. Lineage (NCBI taxonomy): Eukaryota > Metazoa > Chordata > Mammalia > Chiroptera > Pteropodidae > Pteropus > Pteropus medius. The sequence goes on from NW_024356397.1 coordinate 3,063,362, forward strand.
ACTTCCCTTCCTCTTAGCTTGTCTTTCAGGTTCCAGCTGAAATGCTAATAATAGCCAATATTTATTGAGCAGGTACTATGTGCCACGATTGTTCTTAGTGCTTTATGTGTATCAAGTCATTTAACCTCACTTAACTTCAAGAGGTCGATACTGTTGTTAGCTCAACTTTATAAATGAGGAAAGTGAGGTTAAATAACCTACTCAAGATTCGAGTCAGTCTGGGCAGACAGTCTGGGCACATGAATTACCGCTGCACTGTATGTAAACAGCATTGTTACGGGTAACTCTTTCTTAATCCCACAGACTTAGTTTCCTGTTACTCATTTTGTAGCTAACTATACTTACCCTTCAGAGTACCTAAAATGATCATAGTTAGTTACCTGTGGCACTATACATTTAATGACTCTGTTCCCCATTTGATTCTAAGCTCACTGTATTTCTAGTCCCTAGCACACTCCCTGGCGCAAGAGGTACTAATTAAGTATTTATTAAATGAATAAATACCTTATTTACCTGAATCTAAGGTAACATTTTTTCTCTCAAAATAATTCCTCAGGAAGTTGCTTTATATTTTATCTTCTCTTATTCACTGATAAGTAACTAAATAAATGGTTCATTTATTCACTAATTCCATAATTATTGAGCATCTCTCCCAGACACAGCATTGTTCTCTTTGCTTGGGATAAATCAGAGGTTACACAGATAAAAATTCCAGCCCTACCCAGTATAGTTTACATTACAAAATTGTTGAGAGATTGTTTGGAATTCTACAGTGAGGCAGGACCCTTGGAGGGGCCTTATGTGAAGATTAGATTTGTTTCGGGGCCTCAGGTGTGAAGATTAGAGAACTTGATTTGATTTGAAAGATATTAGGGAGTCTGCATTTTGTCCAAGGGAATGACAATATGAAGGTGATGTTTGTAAAAATCAGACTGGAGTTAGAATGCATTGCGATGGGAAGAGACTGGAGGTTAATGATATATCAATAAGGTTTTTTTTAAGGATCTGGACCAGAGATAGCAAAGAACCACCAGACTGCCCCAAAATGAAGACCATCTTTAAGTGGTCCCAGATTTGTGGTGCAATAAACAGGAACCAGATTTAAGCTCCCCAAACCCATATGTCATTTAGCTTGTCATCAACATTTGTTGTTTATTTGGCAAACATTTGAGGGCCTGCTCTGTAGCCATTCTGCTAGGTTCCAGGAAAATAAAGGCAAATAGAGGCAGGCCTTTCCCTCAAAAAGCTCAGAGGTTTAGTAGAGAAGATTGACATTCAAAAATAATCATGTGATAGGTGCTGTAACAGAAATATGTCCAAGGTACAGTGAGAGTTGAAGGAATAGTAAATTGATAAATTCTGGTGGTGGCAGTGGTGGTAAATCCAGATGAAGCGAAGTCAGATTTGAACTAGATCATAGTGGATAAATTGGAGACTGGCAGACAAGTACTACGAGGAACGGCTTTCTGGGAAGAGGGAACAGTATGTACAAAGATTAGAAAGACTGGAAACTTCAGGGAAAGATAAATCTCTTACCAGTAGACATAATAATTGCAATGATTTGCCATCTTTAGATACTAATTCATTGAGTTTGACGGGCTGGTTTGGGGCAGGTTATTCTTCCCAAGGCACTGAAATAAAATCCCAGAATGAAAGACTTTTAATAACTAATGGATTGTAATTTGATACTCAGAATTCTGAGCAAGGTTAAAACTTAATTGCATTTATTTTTTCTACTGTATTAAAATATTTTAAAAGGAAAAGAACAAACAAAACTATAACATTCATCTATGTATCCACTACCCAAAATCGATAAATAATATCATACCTATTTTCTCCTATATCCCATTTACCTTTTTTCTTTAGGTGGCATCTTTATATCACTCCATTTTTAATACTTTGCATATATATCTTTGAATATATATAAAGCTGTATGTACATAAACAAATAGCATATGGTATTTTTTAATGTTTTAAAAATTCATATATTTGGTTTCATGTGGCATTTTTCTGTTTTGTTTCCCTCAAATTTGTTTTCAGCATTCATCCAAGTGATGATGTAGATCAAGTTCACTAGTTATAGCTGCTGTGTGGTGTTCCATCACATGAATACACTCTAATTTGTTTATTTGCTACTGATAGACATTTATATTACTTTCAATGTTTCATTATTACATACAGTACATTTTAGGGAACACTCTCAAAGGTATCTCCTTGTTCTTATGTATAAAAGTTTCTTTTAAGAAACACGCAGTGTTTTCAGATTTTTTTTCTTAACCATAACTCATAGTAAGAAATATATTTTATATCCAAACCCAGTTTGTATATTTCCTATTACGAAATGCTGGACATGACCCACTCAATAGATTTCATAACCCTTAATGGATTGAAAAACACTGCTCTAAGGCAGTAAACTTTCTGGATCAAATGATATTTGCATTTTCAACTTGAGTGAATATCATCATGTTGCTCTCCAGGCATTTGTGTCAGTTTTATAGGGTATGAGAAACTTGGTTTCTCTACAACCTCACTGTGGACAAAAAGGGGCCTGTAATAAATCTAACTGAAAGTAACCTCTTAGGGTGATCTGATCATAAATTCCTAAGGAGCAGGTCATGGTCAGTAGTCAAGCTCCAGGCTGTAATTTTCTCAGTAACAGGTTTTTAAGCAAGCTCTGTCCATTGTTCTTGTGCATGGAAGTTAGCAAACCTTTGAAATGCCAGAGTCTTCTTTTCTAGACCCCTCCAAGGCATAAACCCCCTCAAGGGAGCACATAATCTTATTGACTATGTACCTTGCTTTCTCTCACCTTCAGTAATCTTCCTTAAGTTCTCTCCTTAATTCCAAATGCATACAAGAAACTTCACACAATGGTGGTCAGTTTGGCTCAAATTAACAGGTTTGGAAGTCTCTTGTGTTGACATCACTGTAATGGCCTGCTGAAATGTGAAAGGGTTAAAGAATAATTAAAACCTTGTATCTTGGCATTTCGAGGCTGCTCCTTTGCAAGGACAGCCGCCGGCTAATAAACTGTCTCCTGATTAAGAGCACTCAAGTTGGGTCTGGTTATTCTGGACACAACATTTGGAGGCCCCAGCGAGATCTTCTCGTTGTGGGAAAATTGATCAGTGCACCAGGGCGTTGGACCATTTGCGGTTGGGGAGGCCTCTAGGGCACTTGCCCTAGCCCGCCGCCTGTGGTTTCTCGCTTTGCGGAGCACGATCCTGGGAGTGCTGAGGCAGTTTCTGGTAGGGGGCCCAGGGACCGTGCGGACGTCGGACGCGACAAGTAAGTCGGCGGTCGACTGAGACTGTGACGACAGTTTTCTCAGTCCTGTTCTGGTTTGTTAGTCTGTGTCTGTCTTGTTTTGTTTTGCTTCGTGTGCTTTATTGTGGAACTATGGGACAATCACAGGGCAAACTAACTCCGTTACAGTGCATGCTTAACAACTTTAAAGATTTTCGTCGTAGGGCAAGGGCCTATGGTGCTTCAGTAACCCCTTTTGATTTGCAGCGCTTTTGTCAATTAGATTGGCCGACCTTCGGAGTAGGATGGCCCTCCGAGGGATCATTTAACATGCAGACTGCATTCCGGGTTCGAAGTGTGATTTATGGAAAACCTGGGCATCCCGACCAAATTCCTTATGTTGATGTTTGGATTGATGTTGTTTCTGATGCCCCTAAATACTTACAGAATTGCAGTCGTGCACCCGTTACTGTAATGGCAGCCATACCCCAGGGTTTTAAGAAGCCCCCACCGGTGTTGCAGGGACCTCCCTCGGAGGATGACTGGTATCCGCCACCCTATAATGGAAATGGGGGTAGACGTCCTCCTCCGGAGGGACCGGGACCTCCTGTAACCCGGTCTAGGGGTCGTAGGCCACCTTCCCCTGATTCAACCTCCCTGAAAAGAGCCAGTATCTGTTCAAGCCCCATTGAAGGTGATTCCAGGAGGTGGCGGTGAGCCTACTGTCATCTACTCGCCATTCAGTACTAGTGATTTATATAATTGGAAATTGCAAACGCCATCCTTTTCAGAGAAACCACAAGGACTAACCTCCCTTTTAGAAGTCTATTTTCTTTACCCATCAGCCCACTTGGGATGATTGCCAACAGCTCTTACAGGTCTTATTCACTACTGAAGAAAAGGAAAGAATTTTGCAGGAGGCGGCTAGAGGAGTAACAGACCCAAATGGGCAGCCCACAGCAGACTTAACCAGGTTACAGGCTGTGTTTCCGACTCAACGTCCCCAGTGGGATCCAAATACAGATCAAGGTAAGGAGGCTCTCCTAAGGTATCGCCAGTTTCTGCTACAGGGACTCCGGGCTGCTGCACGTAGACCAATAAATCTGTCCAAGGTAAGTGAAGTAATTCAGACTAAGGACGAGTCACCTGCAGCATTCTTGGAAAGACTATTAGAGTCTTACCGCTTATATACACCTATTGACCCGGAGGACCCCAACAATAGAAGAGCCATTAATTTGGCCTTTGTTAGCCAGTCGGCCCCTGACATTAGAAAGAAGTTACAGAGATTGGAAGGTTTTGAGGGAGAAAATTTATCCAAATTATTAGAAATAGCTCAGAAGGTCTTTAACAATAGGGACGGTGTGCAAAAGGTCATGTTTGTGGGACAACAAGGAAACCGACCTCCTTGGAAAAAAAAAACCCTAACCATAGAGGGGGACCTAGCAACGAAGAAGGCCAAAATAGAAAACCTAGGCTAGGAAGAGACCAATGTGCTATTTGCAAAAAGAAAGGACATTGGAAGAATGAGTGCCCTGAAAAGGAGCAACCAGGAGGTCAGAAGAAAAAAGGCCCCTCATTCTTTTGGAAGATGAATAAGGGCATCAGGGCTCTTATCTAATGAGCCCCCCAAGAGCCCAAGGTAACTTTGCAAGTAGGGGGCAAACCTGTGAACTTTTTAGCTGATACTGGTGCAACTTACTCAGTTTTAACAGAAACTGCTGGTCTGTTATCCAAAGAAAAGACTGTAATTCAAGGAGCCACTGGGAAAGGGAAGGCATACCCAAGGACACAGGCAAAAATTACTGACTTGGGAAAGGGAACCATCACACATTCCTTTTTAGTTATGCCTGAATGTCCCTTTCCTTTGCTCGGAAGAGATTTGCTCCAGAAATTAAAAGCCACTATTTAAGCAATGAGTGGCATATCTCTCAAAGAGACTAGATCTGGTGGCTGGAGGAAGGCCTAGTTGCCTGAGAGCACTAGCTGCTACTGCTATATTGACCAAAGACGCTTTAAAATTGACCTTGGGCCAAAATATTGAAATTGTGGCTCCACATGCAGTTGAAGCCATGCTGCGCAGCCCTCCTGAAAGATGGATTTCCAACGCCCGGATTACTCAGTACCAGGTACTGTTGCTTATTCCCCCACAGACCCAGTTTTTGAAAACTGCAGCCCTGAACCCTGCCACGCTGCTCCCGGATGATGACCCGCAGGCTCCATTGCATCACTGTGTTCAGCACCTTGAGCAGGTAACTGGACTACGGCCAGACTTGAAGGATGAGCCGTGGCCTAATCCGGATGCGGTATTATTTACCAATGGAAGCAGTTTTGTATCCGACGGAGTAAGGTATGCTGGGGCAGCCATAGTAACAGTCAGGGATGTGATATAGGCACAGGCCCTAAGCCATGGGACATCAGCACAGAGGGCTGAACTTACTGCTCTAACACAAGCTTTACGGTGGGGAAAGGATAAAACTGTAAACATCTATACTGACAGTAGATATGCCTTTGCTACTGCCCACATACATGGAGCTTTATATAAGGAAAGAGGACTTTTAACATCAGGAGGCAAAGAAATTAAAAATAGGGAAGAGATCTTAGCCCTGTTAGAAGCCATTTGGCTACCAAAAAGAGTAGCCATAATTCATTGTCCTGGACACCAAAATGCAGAGACTGAGGTAGCGCAAGGAAATTCCTTTGCAGATCAGATAGCAAAGGATGCTGCCAGAAAACCAGTGGGGCCCAGAGACATCTTGCCTTTAAAGCCTCCCCCAGCCTTCGAAGAAAGGCCTGAGTATACCCCGTTTGACTTGGAATTAAGTGAAAGACTGGAAAAAAAAAAGAAAGAAAAAAAAAAGAGGGAAAACAAGAATGGAGAATGCTCCCTGATAGAAGATCGCTCCTTCCTCAGGCTTTGGGAAAGACCTTAATAGACTTAACACACCAGTCCACCCATCTAGGAGGAACCAAGTTAATTGAACTATTGAAAAGGGATTATTATGTTCCAGGACTGGAAATTTAGCCAAGGACGTGGCTAATAGGTGTGCAGTATATGCACAAGTAGACTAAGGAAGGACCTCCACGGAACAAGGAGTGAGACTCAGGGGAAAGAGACCTGGAGAGCACTGGGAGCTTGATTTTATAGAAGTTACACCTGGAACTTTTGGATTTAAGTACCTATTAGTTTTTATTGACACATACTCTGGATGGACTGAGGCCTATCCCACTAAGCATGAAACTCCACAAGTAGTAGCTAAGAAATTAGTATCAGAGATAGTTCTGAGATTTGGCCTGCCCTTATCATTGGGGTCCGACAATGGCCCGGCATTCATTGCCCAAACAAGTCAAATGTTAGCTAAGGTATTAGGGATTAATTGGAAATTACATTGTATTTACAGACCTCAGAGTTCAGGACAAGTAGAAAGGATGAATAGAACACTTAAGGAAACTTTAACTAAATTTAAGCTGGAAACTGGGGAGAATTGGGTGAGCCTTCTGCCTTTTGCTTTGTTACGGGCCCGGTGTACTCCATATATTATGGGAATTTCCCCTTATGAAATAATGTTTGGGAGACCTCCCCCTTTACTCCCTAAAATTGGAATTGAAAAGGTTACAATGAGTAATAATACAAGTCTCCTTAAGTCTCTACAGGCCTTACAACAAACCCAAAATCAAGTCAAGGGCTTAATTAAAGCTGCTAGACCGACTCCGGGGACATCACAGCCTCACCCACATCATCCAGGCGATTGGGTGTGAATAAAGAAGATCCAGCCTGCTAGCCTAGAGCCCCGGTGGGATGGTCCGTTTCCAGTAATCCTGACCACACCAACGGCTGTCAAAGTTGCAGGAAAAAGACATTGGATTCACCATACCCGCCTTAAGACAGCTCAACCTCCCCCGGAGACAGAGAAATGGAAGGCAACACCCACAGAGGATCCACTCAAGATAAGACTCTCGGGGGAATAATTATAATTGGGTTAATTGTTATCAATAATGTAAAAGGGAACCCTCATCAACCTCAACAGGCTAAATGGGAATTAATTAAATCAGAAACAGGCATCCCCATATTAGTAAACCAGACTATGTACCAGCCTACATTTCATGTGGATTTGTGTGATATATTAGGAAAGAAATTTAATTTTATAAGTGATGACTTGCCTAGAGGTCCAGGAGCTAATTTTTTATCTGGCCCCTGGTATGGTTGTGGCAGGGAGGACAAAGAAAGAGGTATTCAACAAGTACAGTTATATATGTGTCCCAGAGAAGGCCAAAGCACTTGCCATAAGCTAAACCAATATTATTGTGGCCATTGGGGTTGTGAGACCATAGCCCCTTGGGAGAACACAGACCCCTTTCTGACTCTTACACGACCTAGTCAGTCTTCCTGTGCCACAGCAGGGAAATGCAATCCTGTCATTTTTACTGTCAAAAATTGGGAAGATCCATCTTGGGTGATTGGAAAAACCTGGGGATTAAGGTTGTATGTTTTTGGAACTGATCCTGGAGTGTTAATAACAATACAGAAAAAGCCTGTCAGGATGCCACCGTTAGTTCTAGGTCCTGTTAGGCCTAATGACGGAGGGTTAAACGCCTTAACTCCTACACAGTCAGCAATTACTAGGAGCACTAATAATGCCAACAAAAGACATAGACCTAGACAGCCTTATAGACCCCCCAGGGATACTCCTGAATCTGTCTTGACCATGCCGAATAATGTTTATAAGTTTGCTAATGACAGTAACTCAAATGCTACAAAGGATTGTTGGTTTTGTCTGAACCCTGCCCCACCTTATTATGTAGGACTTGGTGTCATTGCTAACCTTGGCACAGATCAAACTGCTATTAGGAATGTAACATCTCCGAATGTTACTATTTGCCCTTGGGGAACCAAAAACCCATCTGTAACGTTGGGAAATTTACAAGGAAAGGGAACTTGTGTGTATACTAACACTTATAGAGTTGATAAATCTAGGTATAAGGAAAATTGTAAATCATCTATTTTAGTAAATAGCACCTCTTCTACTTATTTAGCGGCCCCTAGTGGCACTTGGTCTGCTTGTAATACTGGTTTAACTCCCTGTATTAATCTTAACTATTAGAAAAATAATACTGGATTTTGTGTGCTGGTTCATGTTATACCTCAGGTGTATATGATGAGCGGACAAGAAGGGAGACAAGCAATGGATTTGTGGGGAGGATATAACTATCCTCGGCGTAAGCGAGCAGTTCCACTGCTTGTGCCGCTCCTAGTTGGCCTAGGAGTGGCAGGATCAGCTGCAATTGGGACTGCTGCTTTGGTTACAGGGAACCAAGGTATGGCCTGGCTCACAAAGCAGATTAATGACGATTTAAGCACTCTAGAGAAATCAATTAATCATCTTGAAACATCTCTTAATTCTTTAGCTGAAGTAGTACTGCAGAATAGAAGAGGTTTAGACCTCTTATTTCTTAAGCAAGGAGGTTTGTGTGTAGCACTAGGAGAAACTTGCTGCTTTTATGTTAATCATTCTGGAATTATTAGGGATAGTTTAGCATTAATTAGACAAAGAGTAAAAGACAGAAATGAGAAGTTAAAACAAGGAAGCAACTGGTATGAATCTTGGTTTAATAGAAACTCTTGGTTAACCACGTTATTGTCGGCTATAGCAGGACCATTGATAATTCTGCTGTTATTACTGACCTTTGGGCCATGCTTGATCAAATGTATTAAGAGTTTAATCCAATCCAATATAACTAGGGCAAAGATTTTAATTTTAGGAGCGTCAGCCCCGACCCATTGGCCAGAAATCCCGACTTCTGACTCGAAGATTGAGTCATTCTAAAGAAAACCAGTGGGGAATGTAATGGCCTGCTGAAATATGAAAGGGTTAAAGAATAATTAAAACCTGAAACTGGACAAAGGAAGTCTATAACTTAGGCCTAGTTTCTGGAACCCCTAACCACATTCTGTTAATCATGAAACTTGTAACAATGAGCTCATACGCTAACTGCCAATTTTAGCCTGTGTAACCCTGCTTGCTTGCGTGGCATGAAAAATAATCAATTGTATATAAGCTGAAAATTACTGTTTGGCCATCGCCCATGGGAACATAGGCGGTCACCCATAGGAACATAACATTCTGACACAAGCTTTCTGCTTCTGTACTTCCCGCTTGCACACCTGGCCAGTGGGTTGACAGGTAGTGAATAGGAGAAAGATCGACCTTTGTGTTTAAGACAGAATGAGGAATGGGATTTGGGGCTTAAAAACCTTGTATCTTGGCATTTCGTGGCTGCTCCTTTGCAAGGACAGCCGCCGGCTAATAAACTGTCTCCTGGTTAAGAGCACTCAAGTTGGGTCTGGTTATTCTGGACACAACAGTGGTCTGAGCAGTGCACTATGATGTCTACCGAAGTCCACTTCCTGTGCCACTCAGATCCATTTGGCTTGTAAAAGTTCTAGAGACAGCTTCTTCAAGGTTTCGGCGGGCCTCTTTCCTGGGTGAAAACTTTCAAGAGGAAAGTTAGTAGGGTAAACCACAGCGCCTGCTGCCGGTCTTGAGATCTACATAGCATTGAGCATGTGACGGGAGGTCCTGACAGTGTTGTTACCGGTGTCCTATGGTCAGGTACTCCATTTCCAAGAGCCGTGTGTTTTTTGAATTTTTCCATTGCTAGTATAATTTTTCATTGCTAGTGATATAGCTTTGCTCCAGAATCCTAGGATTCTTCATTGTAATTCTCACATTAGAGCTTGCCATAAACTCTATACAATGTCTTCCTCCAATCCCACAGATACCTGTAAACACATATCTACTGTATCCTCTGGCCCAAGTGGCAAGACTACCTATACCATGACCTGGACCTGCTGCAGATTTGTAGCTCTGGGATGCACCCAAAGCTGGCAGCCTTTCATGTTTCTTGGTATATGGGTCACAACAATAGTCCAAGCATGGAATATACTTTTTTTCAGGCCTTCAAAGACATTGTGCTTTCTTCTTTTTGGCGGGAGGTAGGAGTCGCAATAATTTCTTTTTGATTTTGAAAGTATTTCCTGGCATACTCCCAGACCACTGGACCTTCAGCATTCTGCTGATATTGCAAATCTCTTAATCTTTGTAGGTTTATTTTTACCCACCAGAGTGTTATGTTTATTACTAAATCTTCCAATATACTTGCTGCTTTTGATACTCTGGCCCCATTTACTTATCACTGATATGGTAGAACAAATGTGATGTTGTGTTCTGCAGCATGCCCAGATCTAGGTCCCTTTAAATCATACTGTAATACAGGGTGAGAGAGTTGGCATGGCCTGGGGCAAGACCATTAATGTACACTGTTGTGAGAACTATTTCTGATAGAGTTTGAAAGAAATGCATCAGCCAGATCAATGGCTGCATACTGTGTACCTAAGGCTGTGCTAATGTGCTCTAGCAAAGATACGTACCTGGCATAATAGCTACATTTGGGGCAGCTACTTAGTTAAATTTGTAGTGGTCTATTGTTAATCCTTCAAAATCTATCTGATTTTGCAGGGACCAAACTGGAAAATTAAATGGAGATATGGTGAGGACCACCACTCTTTAAGGGTGGGATCAACCTCTGCCAGTTTTCTCGGGATGTAATACTGTTTTTGAGTTACTATCTTGCCTGGACAAGAAACCAATGATAAGATTGCACAACTGCCAAGAAATTCTCTTCTAATTAGAGGACCTATTAGAAGGGGTCTGTGGAGCTAGTGGATCTTCTGTAACATGAACTTTTTTTTTTTTTAATTACCTGGTCTCCATATATTTCCACTCTAACAAATGGTTGTGAATGATGCTTCGGATCCTTAGTTATAAATGTCATCATGGACCCTGGATCCAATGATCTTTAAAATATTTGATGTTACTCTGTCCCCTATATATGGTTACTAAGTAAATGGCTGTACTTCCCTTTTAAGAAGGACTGGGGAATCATTACCATGCATACTTGCCATAGTGCTGCAGGAGCCTTCTTCTTGGGGACACAGAGTCTCCTTCAGTCAATCAGTTCTGGGTCCAAAAACTGGCTCAGATCCAAGGATTGGGCAAGGGATTGCAACTAGTTACATGTTTTTAACCTCCTGATGACCTATCTCTGGAATTTTTTGCTTGTACAGCAAGCAGCACCTTTCTTGGTTGTGCATCTGTCTTGCCCTTAGGGACACTGTGTTCTATTAATCATCTTTATAGTTCCTTGTGGGTCAGACTCTCTAAGTTGCCATTCCAGTCTTGCTGCTATGTTCACCTTACTTTTCCACCATTTGGCCTCTATTATTTTAGGGTCTTATCATTAAATCTGCTATCAAGATGTCTGTTTTTATAATAGAATCTCTTACTCTCAGCCTTAGCCAACAAAGGACAGCCACTGCTGAGCTTCTCAGTGATGCTGGTATCCCTCTAGCCAGTGCATTTCTTATTGCTTTGTAAATAGAATGTACTCTGGACCTACTAGTAGGCCATTAATCAGCTAGCTTTTCTGGCCTTACTTAGTATTTGTACTCTAGCATATTCATTTTCCTAAGCCTTTTGATTCCTCTTCTACTATCTGCCAAGGAAATTGTGGCCTTTCTACTAGATTTAGCATGAGCCATTGGTTTCTCCAAAGTTCAAAGGGTCATCTTAGTAGTTGTGTTAACATGACTTTCCAGGATCCTTGTCTGGATATGTAATCTGAGAGAGGGCTCCCAAATCAGTAAGTTCTCCTTCATCCAACTTCATGTTCCACCTTCGTTGATTCAGTACACTCATAATTCATCCCATATGTACTT
>NW_024356397.1:3075390-3096530 GCF_902729225.1 Pteropus medius
AATCCCGACTTCTGACTCGAAGATTGAGTCATTCTAAAGAAAACCAGTGGGGAATGTAATGGCCTGCTGAAATGTGAAAGGGTTAAAGAATAATTAAAACCTTGTATCTTGGCATTTCGAGGCTGCTCCTTTGCAAGGACAGCCGCCGGCTGATAAACTGTCTCCTGGTTAAGAGCACTCAAGTTGGGTCTGGTTATTCTGGACACAACAATCACCAACAATTAAAATGGTCAGACTTTTAAATTATCGCTAATCCAATAGATATGAAATGAATCTCTGTCAATTTATTTTGTATGTTTCTGATTACTAAAGAGAGTCGATTTTTATATATATTATTGGTTATTTGAATTTATTCTGGTAATTCATACCTTTTAACCATTTTTCTATTGGATTGTTTATATTCTTTATTAGTGTTATTGGTTTGTAGGGGTCCTTTACAGATGCTAGATACCACTCGTTTTCTGATATACAAGTTTGTTGCAGATATCTACTGTTTCCCTAAATGTTATTTGCATTTTAACGTTGTTTAAGATGTCTTTTAATTAAGGGTTTTTAACTTTTGTTATAGTTAACTTTATCAAAATTGTCCATTAAGACTTCTGTTTTTTTCATAATTTGCTTTAAGAAATTCCATCTTAAGGAGTGACATCAGAAACATGGCAGAGTGAGAGACATCCCCAGCTCTCTTCCCTTGAACCAACAATAAGCTAAACATGTAAAACTCAACAAAAAACACCCAAACTGCATACCAGCACTTCTGAGCATGGGATCTGCACATAAGAGCTACCACAGGGATCCAAAAGGCTTAGATGCCACCTACTGGAAACCAAAAGAAAAACTTTCTTGGCAACAGGCTAAAGAGAGACCTTTATATAATGAATCTTTCTTTCTGGGAAAAAAGCAGAAAACACTTCCATTAATGCCCAGGCGGAGAAATTAGTCCATTAAACACCATGAACAACCAAGGTGACAAGGCAGCTCAGAAAGAAAGAGAAAAATCTCCAGAAAGTAAGCTTACAGACATAGAAATATGCAACTTAAATGACAGAATTCAGGATGGTACTTAAGAAAAAAACTCAGTGAGTTCCAAAATGAGTCATATCAACAATTTCAGGAATTGAAAAAAACAACTCAATGAGCAGAATGAGTTCTAAAGCAAGGAGATTGAAACCCTCAAAAAGAAACAAATAGAACTTTTGGAGATGAAGAACACACTGCAAGAGTTGAAAAGTGAAATAGCAAGCTTGGGAAATAGAGTTGACCAAATGGAGGAAAGGATCGTTGATACCGAAGACAGAAATCTAAAACCAAATCAGAAGGAAGAAGGGAGAAACTGAAGAATGAAAAATAATGAAAGAGGAATACAAGAACTAGCTGATACCATCAGGAAAGGAAACATAAGAATAATGGGCATTCTCGAAGGGGAGGAAAAGGAGCAGGGATTAGAAAGCATTTTCAGACATATAGTTGACGAGAATTTCCCAAAACTAAGGAATGAGCTGGAGCTTGGAATTCAAGAAGTCAACAGAACACCCAGTTATTTCAACCCAAAAAGGCCTTCTCCAAGATACATTGTATTAAAATTATCAAAAATCAACAACAAAGAATTCTCAGGGCAGCCAGGGAAAAGAAGACGGTAACTTATAAAGGAAAACCCATTAGATTATCGTCGGATTTCTCAGCACAAACTTTACAAGCCAGAAAGGAGTGGACTCAAATATTCAAACTATTAAACAAAAGGAACTACCAGCCAAGAATAATGTATCCAGCAAAGCACTCCTTTAGATAAGAAGGAAAAATAAAGACCTTTTCAGACATACATTTTCACAAGTATAAATTTATCAAACTAAACCTGTTTCTACTTCCATAAGTTGTAACACAGCATAGCTGATTTCTCTTCATGTGTATTTAGTGTTTTCTCAGATTCTTCAAAAATATTCTCACCGTTTCGTGCAGCCTATTCAGAGAGGCTAATTCTCCAGTCATTTCAAACATTGACTCCTTGAATAAACAGGAACAAATGAACGGTATCCTGAAACCTGTCAACTTATTAAAAACCAAGGAAAACCACTCAGAATAATTTGCCTTCACTAAATAATTTAAATTGACTATTGATGTTGTTCCCAGTGGGCTCAACGCTTTAAGCAGCTGTTCTTACATTAAAGCTAATGGTCTTAAACAGGTTTATTTTTTCTGGATACTTATTTTCAGCTGCTGTAATCAGTCAACGCTCAATTTCATGCATGGCTAGCAAATGAGCCACTTGGACATGTACTTTGGTTGCAGCCTCATTTCCTTCATTTTTTTTCTTTTTTTTTGTGAAGAAATTTTACTATGATGAGATGTAGCTTTTAATTTTTGTAACTTTTCTGAATGTGTTTTTGTGATTTGGTAATATTGTGATGAGTTCTTGGTCTGGTAATGTCAACATATATTGTATTATAGCACAGATACAGGTTCGTTGTATAATAAACATAATGCTTTGCCATCTGATTTGATAACAAAATAATCTACACTTCATTGTACCTTAAAAATAGAATATTCTAAGTCCACTTTTTTTTGTTTTGATTGACAGGTATATCCTGGTAATAAAATAATAAAATGTCAAAAAAATTCCATCTTAATATCATAAAGATATTCTATAATATTTTTTCATATAATTTCAAAGTTTTGGTTTGGTTTGGTTTTATAATTTTTGGTCTTTAATTCACCTGGAGTTTATTTTTGCCTGTTCCTTTTCTGTCTTCTGAATTTCTGGCCTCGCCATTTGACTCTTCACCTCATTTCTCCCTCTGGTGATTATTGTTTGCATTCTAGTCATCTTACCTCCCCGCTCTGGGTCTTTTTCTTAGAAATAACAATGGGAATATAAATAAGGCTCAGGCTTAGAAAAGTAGCTCTTAAAGGCCTGTAATGAAGAAAAAAGTGGAAAAGATGAGGTAAAGGGAGTCATTAGGAGGAATCTCTTCAAAAAGATGATATGCAGGAGTGGTTTTCATGCTTCACACTGGAAACCTGAGGATCCCGGAAAATAATTATCTTTGGGGAGAGAAAAAAGTGTGTCAGAGGGCTGGTCCCAAAAGGACAGAGGCGTAGACTTCTGACAGGACCTTTATGCCTTACTTTTAAAGCCCTTCCACATCTTTCTTATTTATCTCTGCCCTACCTGCAAGCCCTGTGAGCTTTTTCTGTCTTTCACTAGAAGACTATAAAACAGGCATATAGAGTCATACAGAAGTTGTTGAATCTAAGATTAGAACCCAGGTCTCCTGACCATCCAGCTGGAAGTGTTTAAGTGAGTCCAGCTGAAACCAGTTTGCGAGAGAAGACCTATAAGAGAGGAAGTTAGCATTTTCAGAGGAACAGTACACCAAATTACAAGCAATAGCCTTTGATTTCTAATGTAATCATCGCAGTCGTAATCATCATCAAAAAGCTTTTATCAGGGCCTGCCTGCAATGGGCAATTAAGGTAGACCTAACTAAACTGAAACTGTATTATTCATGAACATGGTCTAAGAAATTACACTCTAGGAAAATGAACATAAACAGATAAGCAAAGCACATATCCAGATGACAATTTAAAAAGACCAATCTAATTATCGTGGACAATAAAGATTTAACATCAAACACGTCAGAAGTCAGTGCAATTCAGAGATAGGGGCATCCTTGAATGCAGAGCAGTGCTTAACAGGGATTGGTTAGAGGAGTTCCAAGTTCAGGGAAACGCACCGATCAATTAGGAAGGGTGGGTCTCTTGCCTTCTGACTTCTCCCACTCCTCACCACCCTCCACACACATGCCCCACCCAAGTTTTTCCTCATCCAGGCAACATAACCCTTGGAAAAGCTTGAGATCAGAGGAGTTTTTATTTTATGTCAGTCTTTGGCTCTGCGTAAGAAGACCTTTACCCAGCATCAGCAGGAACACCCTGAGGAGCCACTTAGTGCTGCCTGGCACGTCCACAGCAATTAGAGCAAAAGGACAGAGGTAACAAAACTCCTGGAGGGAAATTTTCCCCACCCAGCTTTGGCAGGGTCACCCAGGATCTCTACCATCAGTCTCAGTATTCACTGTAGTGCATGGCTCATGATTCAACTGGCACCATTTACTGAGGTTCTAGGCACATTTGCACATTCAGCAAGATTCATAAATGTCTTACCTAGCTGAATCAATATTAGAAAGACTTCAAAGATTGTGCAGTTTAGTATCACTGACATAAAATAGCTAATAATATCATTGTCATGTTTTAATATAGAAAAATAAAGAATACACATACACATGCAGGTATATATGTTACAAAATGTACATGTATTACTAGACGGGGGCAGTAACTGGTCCTGTCTCAGAGTCTTTGCACTTGCTTTTTCCTCTGCCTAGAAATTCTTCCCCAGATACTGTGCATGTGACTTGTACTCACTTTCATCAGATTTATGCTTCAGAGTCGAGAGAGATCTTCCCTCACCATCCCTTCTGAAAGTCTTTTTCTCTCTCATCTGGTTCTTGCTGCTCCTTACTTCGCTTTTTAAATTTATTATTTTTTTTTTAAATAGACTTGATCACTTCCTGAAATACTTATTGGCCTGTTTATGATGTGTTTCCATCACAGGATATAAATTCTCCGGGGGCAGGAACTTTGTGCGCCTTTGACTATTGCGATATTCCAGCGCCCATAACAGTGCCTGGCATATAGCAGACCCTCAGTGCTGTATTTATTAAATGAATGAAGTGAAAAGGAACAAACATATGTGGTTGTGTGTTCTTACTCTGATGTATGGTGAAGCTAGATAGAAGAGACCAAGATGTCTTTCTAAACTGATCCTGTTCAGCTTTAGAAACCTGGTTATTCTGAATCTATGACCCCGACCATTGAGAAGACTCCCCAGCAGCCTCTTTTTCAGTCCAGGTGACTCAGGTAGGGCCGACCACACCCCTTAACTTCGGGGTCAGTTGTGTCCTAGGCAGCCATGGCCAGTGTTTTGGGTTTGGGACCCAACTTAAGTATCAGAGCCCTCCGTGAGACTTTTGCTGGAACTGTAGGGAGGAAGATATTGTATCTGCTAGCTGTGAGGATCATGTCATGCCAGAGCAGATGGTGGCCATTGTTTCACCATGCAGGGAGAACCTGTCTGAGAATAAAACCACACTGGAACTGAAGCAGAGCCCAGGATGAGAGGGAGAGACAGTAGCTTGGTGATATTGTCTGAGTCCCTACATCCAGCCCTGCCCAAAGCTAGCTGTCTCATTGGGTGCTCCAGTATGTGAGTATTCAATTCCCTTTGTGAACAACCAGTCTGAATTGGGTATCTATCACTGTCAATCAGAAAACAAAACAACAAAAATCTCGCCAAAGGCACATTTAGTTGTATAATTTGTACTACATCAATTTTCACTTAACAGTGACAAATGCAGGTTTTTACCTAAAATTTTTCAACATTTTTATAATTTATGAAATAACCTTGCATATATGTATCACTTAATTTTAACACAATTATGTGAGGTAGAGTATATGTTCTTTTCGTTGGTTAAACTGAAACTCAGAAATCAAGCAATTTATCCAACATCATACAGCTAATAGTGGAGCAAGAACTCTAAAGCTTCTGGCTCTAAATCCAAGGCCTATTCTATGGCTCTTCTGCTGCTTTCTTAACTGAATTTATTTTTTTGTCTCTCTTAATAGAAGAGAAGCTCATTGAAAGATAGGACTTTGCTGTTTACCTTAAGTGTCTCTTTTAATTTCTAGGGAAGCTTCCTGGAGTGAGTGGGTCTCTGAGTGGAGGGTTGGTTTTCACTGATTTTAAGGATAGGGTTTGCCAAATCTGCTTTTTCTCATCAAGGAGCTTGTAATCATCTGACTGAAATAATGAATATGTATTACAGTGGTGTTTTTCTAACTTTTTTTACTTCTACAGTAACAAATTTATTTCCTATCAACCCAGAATACACATGCATGCACACAAACAATTATTAAAATAAGCTTTCACAAAACAATACCTACCTTAGTACTTATGACATTCTCAGGTATTTCCTGTTCCATTTTTTCAAAATTCTGATTGTGACCCACTAAATTGATTCCATAATTCAATAATGTGTTGAGCCCCATTTTGAAAAGCACTGTTACAGGTCACATATATGTAAAGTCAAATCCTTATGAGGTTGGTATCATACTCACTTCAGATAAAAACAGAAAAATAAAACACAAAGATTTAATAAGTTACCCATGGTTTCCCAACTGGCTAGATCTGGAATCGAGGTCTAATTTACCCCTAAGAGGTTGTTCTTTCTGTTACTCCAAACTATCCCATGAATATATCTCCTGTTGGGTATTATTACATTGAAATTGCAGGGAGATTATGTAGAATTAGAAGAAGAGCGAGGACTGAACCTAAGGAATGCTTAAGTTTAAGGAGTAGGAGGAAGAAAATTAGCATTTCAAGCAAGTCGAGAGCAATTTAAATTGGAGAACTACCCAGAGAGCACAGTATAATGGAAACCAAAGAAAGACAGAGCAGACAAGTGGTACAATACTTCAAATAGAGAAAGATGAAAAGTTAGGGGTTCTCACTGTAGATGGCCAATGATGATCTCATTCAGCTAATGAGAAAGTAATTTCCAGAGTGGATCACAAAAAGTAGACAGATAAGTGTTAAGGAAGTAGACAAGTGTTATGAAAAGAAGTAAGAAGGGAAACCTACTCTGAGATGGAGGCAGTAGGTTTCCCAGAAAGTGATCTTGGAATCAACACTAAGGGAAGAGAAAAAAGCAAGTTTGTGTTGGAGAAGTCAAGCTGTGATGCAGGACAAAGGTTCAGCCAATCTTCAGAGCTGTCCCTGGTTGGTGGAGAAGGATGAATCTTTACAATTCCACAAAAATCAGTCATTCAGTATGGACTGCTTGAGAAAGGGGCAAGACATGACAGCTGAGGGCCATCTGCCAGCAGCATTCCCACCCCAAACAGCTGGGGTAATCAATCTTTCATTATCAAAAAGTATACTGCCTGTGCCTTGCAGCCCTCATCACAGGAAAGCTTATAAGGCTAGCAGAATCAAGGGAGGAGTATTTTTAAGATAGATAAGACTCAACTTTGGAAATAGATACATAAATATGAACAGACATATCCTAATTACTATTCTTTATTGTCTGACAGCCATAACATTAAACAATGGGATAATACATTAATGGAACACCTCCTATACATCTGGCCTTTGTTAGCACCAAGTGTAGAAAGATAAGATAATCTCCCCTATTGAGAAGCTCACAATTTAGTGGGAGAAGAAAGCAGAAAAACAATAACCTTGTAAGTAGCTGTGCTTATTTGTATATCTGTATCACCCAGCTTGTGCCTGGTACACAGTAAGTTCTCAACAAATATCTACAGAATGAGTTTGTGCTAGAGTAGAGTAAGAAGTTCTTGGGTGGCAGACAGAAGCAGGGCTAATGCTGCCTGGAGCAGTCAGGTAATGCATTACAGAGGAGTCTTCCAGGTAAGGAAGAGGAAGGGTGGTAGGAGTTAATTCCAGGCAGTTGTTTCAAAGAAAACAAAAGCATGAAAAAGAATACTTGGAGAGAGTGTGGAAGGTAAGCACAGAAGAAATCTCCTATTTAAATAAAGTACACACGATATAGATACATATTAACATCTATATAGAAATGAGTTGGTTATTGTCATAATGTGGAATGTTCAGTGAATTTGCATTAATAAGGTTTTATGAAGAGAATTTTTGAGTGAGATTTGAATGGAAGGGAATTGTTTTAGGTGTACAAGATGGAGGCAGTAGGATATGGTAGTTGGGTGCTAGTTCTTAGATCTAACAGGTCTGTGTTCAAAGTATAGGGGTTTAGACCCAAGATGTGCCTTAGTGGTATGTGGATTATTTTGAGCTAAAGGCAACTGAGAACCTGCAGGCTCAAGAGAAACTTCTGCTCCCCTACCCTCCCCGCTTAACTGTCTAGAATTTAAATTAGGAGCCTGGCCCATGATAAGAGTTAAAACCAGAAATGACTTTTTACCTATCTACATGGCAGGGCAAACTAATGATTATATTGAACATGTGCTCTCCCTGCAATTACTTTCTGAAGCCTCAAGGTGCATTACCTCATCCCTAGCTCAGAATGTCTTATATGCTCCAATTTCCCTTTCAGTCTCTGAACCTCTTGTACATGTAGGGTCTCTCACTCTCTCATGTCTGCAGGGCTCCCATATGTATGTCTTAAGTTTGGTTATTTTCTCTTGCTAATCTATCTCATGGCTATTTGATTATTAGACTATCCCAAAGAACCTTGATGGCAGATGCAAGATTGTTCCTCCCCTACAAAAACCTGGCTCTACCACTAACTAGCAGTGTGTCGTGTCCTCTGTCCTTAGGTAAGTTACTCAACCTCCCTAAGGCTCAGGTTCCTAATTTGCAAAATGAAGATTATAGTTCCTGCTTCACACATTTATTGTGAGGATTAATTCATGTTTGTGACACATTAAATACAGTCGGGGAGGGAAAATTACTCTCTATTCTTCAAAGTTTTTCTGGCTGGACTAATAATCAAATTAACATGACGTAGATGAACAGGAGAATAACAAATTAAAGTTTAACATGTATATCTCCTGTAGACATGTGAGAGACTCAGGAACACTGAGTAACAACCCTAAAATGGGGGAAGCTGTCATTTTAGATACCACCTTCAGTTAAAGACAAAAGATGTGGGGGGTGGAAAGTCAGTTATGGTTGATTACCAGGGAAAGAATAGCAAACAAAGGTAAGCTTGTTGTGCAGATTTAAGTTCTAGCCTTCTCTACTTCCGTAACATTTACCTAGCCTTTTTTTTTTTTTTTTTTTTTGGCTGGCTGTTTGTCATTTATTTTGTTTGGTGCAAGGCACACAGTTACAAGTGTCAGGAAGGTTTGCATATGGCTAGATGGAGAAGAGAGAGACTCAGGTTCCATTTTGGTGTTTTGCTGTTTGGATATTAAAGAACCCAACTGCTTCTGCTTGTTGCAGCCTGCCTAGTCCATGGGGGTAGGGTGCGGGGAAAGGGGCTCAAAAGAGCTTAGCGCCTCTGAAGTCTGGTGGTAGCCACTCAGGATGGGGCCTGGCGTTGGTTTTGCTGGGCTGGCCACCAGGCTGCTTTCTTGTGGCTTCCCGTGCTAGGTCACAGGTGATCATGCTTCTGGAGGCCTGGGGAGATTGCGAGTGCCAGGGGGACTCCAACACTGTGGCCATGAATGGGAGAGTGGACTTTACGAAATAGCAGCTTGCCCACCAGTGACTCGAGTCAGCCTTGGGGAGACCAGGGTGGTGGGCGATGGCTTCCCCAGGGTACTCGGCACTTCTGTAAGAGCTGTTACTGCATGTGGAACCCAGGTGGGTGGCCATGAGCGAGCAGCTCGAGGGGACGGCTGCCATGCTCTTGCTAGTGGGCTGGTGGAAGCCATCTGGGGCCTCACCGTTTTCGGAACTTCCAAGTCTGCTGTTTCTTAAAACTAACCAGCTTAGAATTTTTGCCTTATGAAAACAAATTGTTTTTATGTCAAATAAACACATTAAAACAACATAATCTAAAATATGAATGAATCCTTTAATTAAAAGCAACAACTCAGCATCCACACCAATATGCCACTGTATCACTTATACTTTAAAGCAAAAAATAGCATATTTTGTTTGTGATTCTTTATCACACAGGAGCATATAGATAGTTTATTTTACTTTTCAGGCAATTGTGAAGATCCCTAGTTTTTTCTACTGACTCTGTGGCTGTTTGGGAACTAGAGCCACTTGCTGGAAGCTTATCTTGACTAATATGAATTAATTTTTGCTTTGCTTTTCCACACTTATTTGTATATATTTTTTATGGTACTAAGCAGATTTTCTTTAAAGCTAACAGAAAGCTTTCGGAAGGAAGCAACTCATTCCTTTCCAGTGTCCCACCCCATTCTCCTCGCCCCACCCCGACTGCCTCTCCTTCCAGCTTTGCCTCCAGCGAGCCTACTAAACTATTTGCCTGAGGCAAATTTTTCTATTCTTTCAATTCCTTTCCTTCTAGACTGAGAAATTCTGGGCTTGCTCAGGCATTTTTTTCAGTCTCAGGTTTTCTGTTTTTTGTTTTTTTTGGTTTGTTTTTGTTTTTTTTTTTAAACAGCAGAAAAGCTTTATTCGAAAGGAAAGTACACTTCCAGATGTGGAAGTGGGCCTGAGCAAGAGAAGTGGTTCAAAAGGCCAGTCTCAGGTTTTCGTTTGTATGTTTTTTCTTTTCCATCAGGCTCCATATCCTGGGTTTGCGTGGCTTTGTTTTCCATTTGCAGGTCACTGATTGACCAGGCTAACGCCAGCGGATCCTTAAGATCCCAAGGGATAGGTGGGGAAGCATTTTCATCCACACTCTGAGACTCCTCATAATTGCATCGGTGCTCACGTACCTAGGTGGAAAATACTTGTGGACTGTCAGCCTTGGGGTTAATTGGTTAATTAGGGGAGCAGAGTCCTAATGCAAATGCAGCCCTGGTACAAGTGCCCCAACCAGCTTCACTCCAAGAGGACTGGTATTCTGAAGGAAAGCTATTCCTTTTACTCCACCCCTTTCTTACACGTACTCACAGGCCCGCCTTCTGCTCCTGCCAAATGGAAGAGATGAAAATTTAGATTACAAGTTTTCAAACTCAATTAATCGTTCATTAATATCCAAGAGTGGCAGATATATGATGCTTCCCTTTTCATGGCAGGTCAAAGATGACATTTGATTATGCTTTGGAGGGTGTGGTTTGCTTCTTCAAATTCCTTGTCGGTGTATCTTTATCAGTGTTCTGCTGTCCAGAGCAACCGAGAGTGCCCTTATTTAACCAAGGGAGGCGCACTTGTCTCCACATATAGAGGCAGGAGCCAGCACTGGAAGTCAGACCCGTTCTGCACAATGAAGAAGCAGCTTAAGACCGAGGCAGCACCCCACTGTGAGCTGAGTAAGTAACTAGCAAGTATATTAGAGCCCAGGAAAGTTGTCCAGCTGAGCAGACTTGGAAGGGCTCCAGCCATTTTATTTTCTAATTGCAGCTGAGGTTCCTAGAGGAAGGGTTCTAGTCTGGAGGGACTTTATGAAACTCCCCAGATGTGTTATAGAGAGATTCTCAGAACTAATTTGTGCATTTTCTTTTCTCTCCAGGAGAAATTCTGTTTGCAAACCAGCCTGTACAAGATAACTGACGATGCTTGGCCCAGTTTTTTTGGTCCCTGAGTTTGTTTTTACTTCAGGCTTTATTTGAATTTTTCTTTTTGCAATTCACTCTCCTTTTCTCCTCTTGAACTCTTTTACCAAGTAGTAAAATTTTCTCCTAGTAGTTTTTACATGAAAAAATTACAGGGGTTTATGCTTTTCCTCTCTAGGCCTATGACTTGGTTAGATAAGCTTGGTTATCTTTAATTTAAGAGGGGTAGGGGGCGGCGGGGACATCTAAGGATGTTTCTAGTAGCTCTAAACGACATTATAGAATATTAGGATGATTTGTCAAACCATTTGTTTTCTCCCCTCTAAAGCACCACTAGTCTGGCCATCATCTTCAGAAAAAGAGTCTGGGGTGTGAGGTTGAGGCCGAAGATAGAGTGGGATTACTTCTGAGTAGGTGGAGATAAAGCTTGGGGGAAGAAGCGAGGCACCTGGGTAGGGAAAAGGGAAACAATTAATTCCAAGGCCTGGGAGTAGACAAGCTGATGCGGTCGAACTGGCTGCACTAGCTGATGTTTCGCGGTTCCTCCTACGTGTGGGGGCTTTTAGTGGGGCACAGGGACTATGATGTGGCTCTGGCGGACGAGAGGAATTGGTCCTGCCAGGTTGCTATACTTTATAGGGTATAGCTGTACCTCGCAGAGCCACGTCTCCAGAAGAAAAGGTCTTGATTGCCCGTACCTAACGCTGAGGCCCCGGCGAACCATGGCAGAAAACTTACCTGTCTACGAGGTGGGAGCCTCCAAAACCACACTCTGGGTTTGGCTAGCGCAAGAATATGCTCTGTAGGTTGCGCCACCGGCGTGGCCCCGCCCCCAGCCTGACCTCGAGGTGGGCGGAACCTCAGGACTTCTAGTCGGGTTGCCACGCGCGCGGGCCGCTGCCGGGAATACGGAGAACCCAGCCAATTGGAATGTGCGGCTGTGGTCCTGTCAGCCAATGGCGGGGCGTGTAGGAGTTGGGCGGCTTGGCTCTGGTTCCAGGGCTATGGAGCCGCCTTCGCGGGGGCATCTTGTCAGGTGGCAGTGTAGCTGGTAAGGCGAAAGGTAGGCAAGGTCAAGGGTCACGTGGGCGCTTAGTTTTCCGCAGGCTGGCGGGGAGGGCGCAGGGCAGCTCCGGGGCTGGCTTGGGAGACGGCGCCGGGATCTGTATGCGGCACACGGGGCGCCGTGCGGGGCCGCGAGGGCGGTGCGGGCAGGGAGGGCCTGAGGCGCGGGGTCCAGATGGAGCCGTATTATTCGAAGGAAGAATAGGGCGCCCAGAGGGGGAGCGAGGTGGAGGGGAGCGAACACCAGTTCGCCGGGCCTCGCCCCTTCTCTGCCAGGCCTAGGAGAAATGGTCGAACCCCTGGCTGGATTTGCTGTCGCGCGGGCACCCGTGATCCAGCGTGCGCTGACCTGCTTCACGCCGCGGAACAGGCCGACGCGCACAGAGCAAGGTCCTTGTGGCCAAGTTGTTATCTGCGGAGCCCCGTCCGCTCCCTGGGCTCCCCACTTAAACTAAAACTTCATTTTTGTGCAGCCAACAAACATGTAACGCTTTCGTGTGAAAGGCCTGTGCACGCCGCTGCGTACTTGTGTGTAGATTGGTTTTAGGCCTGTTTGTGCAGCTTTCTGGCTCCAGGCACTTTTGTAGGGGCCATTATTGCATATTTTAAGTGGGGTGGATGCTCTCTAACTGTTCCGGTTTCATATGTACCTACTTTAAAAGCTGTTACTTTTGTTATCCCGCCTTTGGATTATTTTTCACTTCTGGTTTTCCCAACTCCTCTACCTCATATATTAGACTATTTCCAAGGGCATTGTTAGGGGATAAGTTGAGGAACCTGGGTTTGAGTTTCCTGTGTGTAAAATGAAGATTTCTCATATCGTCCACTGCTTTCAAAGTAGTGTTATGAAGTTAAAGAAATGAGACATCTCTTTAAAGTGGAAAGCAAAAGCAAAATTTATATGATAGAAGAGGCAAAGGGAGATAGACTTCCAGAAATTTTTGCTGGTCATAATTTTAGCGAGTATCAGTGAAACCAAGGGACACTATGTTTACCTTGACTCCTGTGGAATCTGAAGCCTGACCAGTTTGGTTGTATAAACTTTTGAGCAAGTCGTTTAGCCTCTTTGTTCTTTTGTTTGCTCATACTTAAAATGGGGATTGATAATATAAATTTTATAGAGTTATTGGTAGGTATTAAATGAGTTAATGTACACAAAGTGCTTAGAATTGTTCTTCACATGTGGAAGTTTTTATTACCTACATGTTCCTTTTTTTTTCCTATTAAAGATTCCAGATTAAACAATTCTGACCTTATCATCCTATGCCCAGAATCCTGTGAGCCTGTTGCCAGTGAACCCTCAGGTTCATTGTTTTGCATCCATGCATCCATGTTTTTAAGTTGATCTGAGTGTATAGTATAAATTATGCATGACTAGAGGCTTTCCGCTGGGTTTTATCATTATAAGGTTGGAAACTATTAGTATACTAGGTCTGTCTGATAGCTGTGTTGGGTAAATGAAACCTGAGAACTTCTTTGGCTGTTTACTTTTTCATTGGATGATATTGGCATTTACAGTGTTGGGGCCTAGGCATAGCTTATTATGGATCCATTACCAAAAAGGCCATGATTGCAGCATACTTGATTTCTCATGTTTCCGGAATGGCCAAGTTGGGACCGGGAAGGGGAATTTCTGGGTAGCCTGGCAGCACTTCTTGTTAATGAATGGGGAAGCTTGGTATGAATGTAATCTTACTCTATTATTAGGAAATCAGTGGTGTTCCTTGGATTACTCTGCAGAGCTACTAAACAGCTAAGGTTTAGTTTTGACTCAGCAAAGTGAAGGTTAGAGTTTAGAGAATGCTTTTCACAAAGTAGTAGCTTTTCTGTTTAATTTCTAGTGCTGAGCTTTGGTGGGTGCTGTGGAATCAAAGACATCTTTATTCTTTGCCTCCTCATCATGTACATAGATACAAATGTGTGCTGACAGATTTATGCCCTTTCTCTGGGCTTAAAAGTCCCTATTAAGTTTTCTTGAAGCTACCTGGAAGGCTCTAATGGAAGACTGTCTTGTCTTACAGTTCTTTTTCAAGGAAGCTGCTATTTATACATGTAGCCTTATTGGGATTTAATCACAAAATGAGAAACTTCGAATTTACAAAAAAGAATATTGCTTACTCAAGCAGTTTGCTGGCCAATTTGGCTGAACTACAGACGGTATAAGTTTGGTTATAAGCTTTGGAATAAGACAATATAGTACTTCCTGTAGAGTTGAAAGTTGGATGTTGGCTTGGCGAGAGTGGAGAACAGTGTCTTTGTAAAACCTCTCTATTTGTACTTGAATGAGAAGGAAAAGGAATGACATCTTTAAAGAGTTGGGTGTTTAAGACAGAAAGGGAAGCCTTTTATCCTAACATTGTCATCTTTATTATCTGAGTCTGTGGGGTTTAAATAAAATATTTTGGAAAAGAAGACAGGCAGCATTCGAATGTGCAGAACATAAGGAGTTAGAAGAGCTATATCTTGTCTCACTCATCTGGATGCCATTCTTTTGATAATTTAACACACACATATTGAACAATTAACATTTATTGGCCCCTAGAGGCACAAAGAAGAGCCCTCCGGGTAGTAACAGGAATATCATAGATAAAACAAAACAATATAATTTATTATAAGATTTATTTTAATAAAATCAGAATAGAACATAAAAGAGTTGGCCAAGATTGATAAAAATATATTTGTTTAATTCCTCTTCTGTTTTTAATTTAAGGTCAGAGTCAATTACATTTTTTAGGGTAAGGACCCAAATTTCCAGTGAAGACTTAAATTGGAAAATTAGGATTCTTAGTCTTTGTGCTTATTGTTAGTAGGTCATATATGAGTTATTTTTGTTTGTTTTGGTCTTATTTATCACCAGTATTCAAGCGTCTATTAAGACTCTTAGGTAATGAAAGGAGAAGGCTACAAGTTAAAATCTTAACAGATTCCAAAGAGCAAAAGGAAGTGTGTATAAGGCTGGAGAATCTTATAGTATGTGTTGTCTGTCTTTACACATAATTTTTCTTTGCTTTAAGAAAAAAAATGTTGAGGAAAATATGTACTTAAAATTAGGGCTAGTCTACATCAGGAGGGCCAGTATCTTGTCATTGGAATAAATGAGTTGAATGTACTCTAATGATAATAATTTTTCATATTTGCCAGAGAACAAACTACTTAAGCAAATAGGAGGGCAAAACATTTTTTTTTTTCTGAGGCCAGAAGTAGGTATAGACTGATTTAATAGACTTTCTTATTTCAGTATAAAGGAGTCCTTGAAATTGTTTGCAGAGTTTGTGTTCCAGGATAGATGTGTCAGGCGAGGAAGCCAGGTTGGTCCTCCAAAGGGAAATGCACTGTTGTAAACTTCTGGTTTGGAGGAAATCAGAGGAAGCTCACACTGTGAGAGTGAGGAAGAAAGACCAGGCTGTGGTCTCTATAAGTAAAACTTTAGTGACTCTAACATGTGAGCAGTAAAGGAGGTTTGCAAATGGGTTAAGCCTCAGAGCACTGAGTAGAGAAAAGTGAAGAGTCCTATTTAGCAGGCATCGGGCCCATCTAATTCCAAAGTCTATGGTTGATGAGTGATATTTTTGTCTAAAAGATCAGTACTTTTTGACAGCCTGGCTACATTTCTTCCAGCCGTTATCGTCTTTCACACCCAGGCAGCTGGTTTCATTATCAGCTGTACTCTCTCCCCCCGTATCTTACTCCCTCTCCCCTCTTCTTGCTGCTTAGTTTTCTCTTTCTTTCTCTCTCTCTCTCTTTTCTCTCTTTTCTTTCTTTCTCTCTTTCTTTCTCTCTCTCTCCTTCTCTCTCTCTCTCTTTCTCTTTCTCGCTCTTTCTTTTCTTCTTTTCTTTTCTTTTTTTCTTTTCTTTTCTTTCTTGATTAGATGTTCTCCATGTCAGGTTTTTCTTTTAACTATAAAACAGATTCTCAAAAGTCCAACTCAGGTGAGAAACAGTAAACAATGTTGAGTTGAAAATGTGGTTTTCTGGTAGACGATAAGATTATTACTATGACTCACAAAGTCAGTAAAACAAAGAACAGTCTAAGCAGGTATTTCAATGGCCATTGTTTGTATGTGTGTGTGTGAGAGAGAGACTTACACAGAGGACTTGATGCGTATTAAGCACATCATACAATAGCAGTACTGTTTGTACTTTATGAACTGGGCGTGCTTGTGTGGCTTTCAGTTGAAGACATTCTGTATTACCCACTTACGTAGTGAGGAATAGAATTTCTAGGCCTTTTTCTTTAAACTAACACCAAAGGAGCTTTTCACTTTGTTCTTTCTGTCAGGAAGTACATGTAATCAGTCTTCAACCTGTCTTTTCTGTTTTATCATTTTATATTATTTTCATAAGAGAAAAATAAGATACACGTATCCAAATTTAAAAATTAATTCCAGACTTCACATCTTCAAGAATAATTTAGAAATTCACATGGCTTTTCTGAGCTGTTTCCCCTCACTCCCAGTGGGGGCACATTGAGTTTTGGAACTAATTAGATGGGTGACCTTGATGGAAAGACTCAGAAAATGGCACATCTTCATTGATCTAGAATGGAAAAATAGAGGAAGTAATAATCATTTTTTTAAAAATTGGCTAGTAATCTTTTTAAAATACATAGGGTTCAGAAAACAATGAACTCTGGTTGAACCACTTGAATATTTCTATTTCGTTTACTCCCAGTCATCCAGGGGTAGGAGCTCACCTTCATGAAGGACATCTTGGACAAGATTGGTGTTAGATTAATAGTAACGGTTTAGAAGGAATATCAAGTACTTTAGCCTTAAAGTAGACCTTTAAGGAAAAGGGATTTTTAGAAGAAATCTTTACATTTTCTTCAGGACAAATGGAATATAAAAAAAAAAATCTTAACTCCTTGTTATTCTCTAAAACACTTGTGTATCACTTTTTAAAGCCTTAATCTGTGCATCTGATAGTTTCTGCTTTGTCAGCAGTATGTTGCTGGCTCTGAACTTGTCTCAGGGAAGCATCAAGAGGGAGTCAGATTTAAACATTCCTGTTCACATTTCTTTAATCACTTGCTTCCATGCAAACACTTAGTTTGCCTCTATGAAAATTATTTGCCTACTTAATGCTGTTTTTACTTACATAGAGATGGGGAGCAAAAGAGGGGAAGAATTAGATGACTTCAAAAACATTCCTCTCTAAACCTTCCAATTTTAGGGCAATTGTTGCAACATTGAACACAACTCTAAAATCAGTGAAATAGTTTTGAATGCCTTTGTGCTCTACAGGGGAATTTTACAAAAACAATTTTTTTTTTTTTTCAAATTTAGACTTTTTTTTTTAACCATAGGGGGAAAAGTTTAAGTTAAAATTACATATATTTTAACATTCATTTCTTGGGGCAATTTTAAGAACCGATTTGGCCTATTCAAATTGTTCTTTCAGCAGTCTTGTAAATGCTAAGAAACACACAGTATGTGTTTTGGGGGGCTAACTTTATTTTGATATGATTTCAGACTTACAAAAGAGTTTCAAGCATAGTATCAGGGAATAAATGATTTCAAGATAATATGATAAGAGTAATGATAGTGGTGAGCAGCAGGGGCCTTGGGGGAACATGGAGGAGGGCCTTTAACCCAAATTAGGAAGTTAGGAAATGCTTTCCTAAGGAGGTGGCTTAGGAATTCTTTGCATTCAGGTGAATCCCTCAAATCATAATTTCAGAGCATGGCTATTTGGACACTAAGACAAAATAGTGGTAAGTTACACTTAAGGCAAAAATATGTACCTGCCAACTGAACAGCTACAGATCTCTGCTTATCCATTACAGAAGCTTTATCAGAGAGTATTCAACTGAACATCCCTAAAGTGTTTGTTGAGAAGTTGAGTGAATCCATATCACCTTTACATTTAAAAAAAATATTACATGCACATAGTAAACATTTTTTAAAATGCAAAATGGTATATTCAGTGAAAGGTCTTCCTTTTCCCTGACCTCATTTGCGCTCCCCCACTTCTTTATCTTGAGGACAGCACTACCAGTTTTTGAAGTGTTGTCCTTTGGAGATAGTCTGTATATATACATGTTTGTATATACAATGTAAATGTAGCATGCTGTTTTATAAATTGTTTTTTTTACTTGACAATGTATCTTGGAGATTGTTTTCTGTCAGCACCTATAGATCTGCCTTATAATAGCTGCATGGTATTCCATCCTATGAATGTACATAATTTATTTAACCAGTCCCCTAACATCTGGGTTGTTTTTTGAGACTGTAGTCTTGATACTACAAACAGTGCTGTGGGAAATATCCTTGCACATACTTTCTTTTGTGAATGTTTCTTTAGGACGCGGTCTTCGAAGTGGAATTGCTGGATCAAAGGATATGTTGACTTTTGACGCTTCAGTCAGAAAATGTAATTTTATTAGCATTTTTATCCTGTAAAACATTCTTACAACTTTTAATAAGGAATGAGATAAAATAGTTATGTCACATTTAACCATGAGTGCCATATTTTCTGTTATTGATTGCTGTTTGATAGGAGGAAACTTACTGGCTATAAGAGAAGGTGATACTTTATGGTTGATGATGAGCTAGAATATCAAAGCAGTATTAATCATTATTACCAAAGTATTGCTGAGTCGATTCTGGGTGCTCCTATCTCGATTTTATTTTTTCCTTAATGTAATTAAATGATTGCGATGGCCTGGTGGTATGGTCCTAGAGAGCAAAGCTGTCTTAATATTAACTTAATGCTTCCATATAGGTTTTAAATTTTCATAGAGACTTAAATACTGCGCAGCATACTAACCATAGTTGACCCTTTCTGTTCTCTGCCTTAGTTATGTTCTGTATATGCTGTAAACAGTGGAGCTTGTAGTTTGTTGACTAAAAGTTTTGATGAGAAAGTTGGAATCTAGAATCCATTTTCTCTCTTGGAATAATACATTCCTGAGATTTCAGTGAGAAGCTTCTTATATATTATTGGCTCTGTACGTAATTAGTATAAGAACAATCAATTAGAATACTAACAATAATTATTAAAAATTTTATCATGAAATGTTTCTGTCTAAAGTTATTTCATTATCACCTTTGAGGACTACAGGCTTGGGGGAAAACACTATTGTCTCTGTTGTTTGCTCTTTATAACTTAAACCTGTTTTTGATAGGAATTCTCAATGTATTAAACACTTATGTGTCTTTTTAAATAAACTGTCACTCATTACTACAAAAATAATCAGTTTTGGTGAGTAGGCCGCAGTGAAGAAAATTGAGTTATTCTTAGTTATAATATTAATTATATAATTAATAAAATAATAATATTTTAAATAATAATGTTCTCAGAGCTGATCGAAGTACAAGGAAGGACTCTTTGCCTCATGCCAGGTGGCCCAAGCTCTTTTCTTTTAAGAGCCGTATGTAGTCCCAGATCTGATTTGTGGTTTCTAATTTATTGTGGGTTAGAATAACCTGATAACCTAGCTTCTTAGAATTATATGTAAAATATATGTAAAAGGCTCTGGGTGGTGCCACGGGGCTGTGCTATGATTGGACTCCAAGTGGCTACACTGAGTGGTCAGATGTGTAAATTTCATTTAGGTGAGGTGCTATTGTAACTGGCTGACAGAGGAATTGGATTTCGTTAGTGTTGCTGTGGTCTTTTGGCTGATGTTTAGCCATCTGGTGGCTCAAAACATGATAGGGGTATGGCTAATTGTTCATTATAGCAAAATACTTGACATTGGTAACTGTAGAGATGAAATATGTTTTCCAAGTTAGCAAGTGGTTGTATGTTTTACACCCCAGAAGATAGATGAAACTTAAAACCCCTTTTAGATCTGAATTCTATAATTCTATGAGATAGGTATAGAATATAGTAGATAATCTAAAAAAGAAAGTAGAAGACTATTCAGATAGGAGCAATAATGGGACAAGAGTGAAAAAGACTATTTAAAATAAACAGTAAAAGATAGCTAAGTCTTAATAACTTTTTCAGTTGGATAGTTATCAAGGTTTAAGTGGGGGTGCAACAGTAAATATTACTTCATCTTTCCCCTTCTAAATTTGGAATTGATTGAGAATTAGATTCCTTAATCAGTAGATCAGAATTTTAAAAAATCAGCCTTATTGATGGGGTTGGCTGGAGAATACACCATAGATCTGTGGCCAAATAGGCTTATTGATACCCTCCTCCTCCCAGTTAAACTTAACCTAACAGAATGCTGGACATCCAAGAACACTCCTTTCCCCCCTACAGGTTGCTTGTTGCAGAATCAAGAGAAATGATGGCATCCTACAGACCATGCCTAGTCCTGTTGCCTCAACTCTTCACGAGAGCCCAAGAGGGGAGGGCTGTGGTCATTAGTTTCTTCTAATGAAGAGTTAAAGGGTTGGGGAACGAGATGGGAAACATTATAGCTGAAGTCTCCTCAGGGAAGTAGGAAGCTGGGAAATAGTGGCCCTCCACTATCAGTATGCTAGTGAGGTGCTTCCCTATCTTCCATTTCCAGAAAATTGAAGCTTTGGTTTATTGACCAAGCTCACAGAGTCGGGAGGCTTTGACTAGAAATAAATGACAAAGATTTATTCAAAGGTCTTAGGGTTTGCAAGCCATAAACACTACTAGGCAATACTCAGTGTTACCAAAGAGAAAGAAAAGTCAGAGATTTGTAGCAAATAGTACATTCTTGAGAAGAATCAGTTCTGCATTCTTAGCCCCACTTGGTCCAAGATGGTAATCATCACATGTCCAGTGGTTTAGACAATGGAACATTTTCTTTTTGATGTCATTCAGATGGGTAACTGGAGGTTTAATGTATGTCCAGGCATTAAATGCACAAGTACTAATATGCATTCAGGTATTGATGCAGGACTGGAAAGTTCAAAAGTTTAAGTTCCCAGAGTCAGTTAAAACAAGAGTAGTCGTTTTTT
>NW_024356397.1:3096541-3136587 GCF_902729225.1 Pteropus medius
TTTAAGTTAATAATTTAGCAGCTTGACCACAATAACTCTTTTTATTTCTTCATTCTGTTCCTCAAGCTTAAGTTGTTGTTAGTTAGGTCAAAGAGAGTTATAAATCTCTTTCCTTAAAAACTCATGAAAATGGGAAGATATCAGCCTGGTTTTAAATAGCTAAGTTAATCTAGAGGCAAAAGAAGAGACTGGGTAATTGCCTGGCAGCCTGTCTGCAGATGCTTATTAAAAAGCTTTTGCTTACTTCCCTGAATACCTGTTGCTGCAATTTGATTTTGAAGTCTTGCTAGCAAAAACATGATTAAGACAACATTTTTTATTAAACATCTCTTAATCATACTCTGAAAACTAATTGTTTTCAAGGCTATCTACTTCAGTAGAAGAATTATTCTTTTCATATAGTAAAGGTTTGGTTGTACAGAGTACAAAATGCTGTTTCTGAACTTGTTAGCTTGTTCTTGCTAATTCCTCTCCCTTCATTTTCTGTTTTCCAGAATCTTATTCTAAGAAAACGATGGTTTTGGGTCCTGAACAGAAGATGTCAGATGGTAATTTACAGTTTTGTGTTATTGTCTAATTTTTATTTGGAATTAGGCTTAAGTCCGTAACTGAATGTTTCCTTCTTGTTGTCTATTCCAACAAAAATTGTCTCCATCTCCTCTCCCCCAGCTAACAACATCATTATGGAGACCTGCTCCATTCAGAAGTCACCATCTGGTATCTTGCCGTAAATGAAAATGAATTTATAACCACAGAGACTTGCCTCATATCTTGTTCCCAGTTCTGAGATGGGCCAAGATTAGCTACAAATTTGGTTTCTATAGCAGAAATGCTTGCAAGGGCAGTGTTTTTCACAGACCTGTGATAAAAACCTCTAGAGTGTCTTGGCTGCTGATGGCATTTCAGATACCTATGAAGCAGTAAAATACTAAGCGTCTTATACTATATATTTGATTAGAGCTTCTTGACCGCTTTGACTAATCCTTCCTAATTCTAAATTTCCCCTTTAGAGTTTCCATTCCTTTTTTATAAATTTTCTCATCAGCTTAGGGCCACTTAGGTGAAGCGGCTCAGCTCCCTATAGAAAGAAAGCTTTTGTTTTTGTAATTGGAGGTTGTAAGGACTTTTTAGAAACACTTAGATTAGATCTTTGTGGCTCAAAATAGCCATTTGATGGCTACAGCAAACTGGGTTTTGTATCCTTTTAGCAGATTAGCCCTTTTCTTCCAGGCCCTCCTCCTCCCATGCCCTGCATTTAAGATTACTTGCAAAATGCCAGACTCAGGGAAATACTGATGTAATCAGTCTGAGATGAGCCCTCCTATCACAAGGGTCATCCTGTGACCCGAAGCTCTTCACTGCAGGCCTTAGTCAGGAGGCAAAGGATTCCTGCTTGGTGGTTTCCCTGCAGCTTCAGATTTTAGCCTGAACTGTGACAGGATTTTGCAACTTCCACATTTTTTAAGAAGCTTGACGGAGGTATATAATGTCCAAAGATGATTCTTCGAGTAAGTCTTGCCAAATACTGGGTAAGGTGGAGTGGTATGGTGTCTATCCCACTAGACCTAGTTTATTTCTTCTAAAAGTTAGAATTTTAGGTTACCAATGGGGCTAGTCGGGGAATGTTATGCTTTGAGACCTAGATATCAGTGTTTGAAGAAGAAAATGCAATGGTTTTGAAAATTGCCAAGTGGGAATCAAAGTCTGAAAGTAGGAAGACCATTGTGAAATTAGTGTTAAAACTGATATAGACTGGAGAAGAGGGTGAGAGGGAGCTTTTTTATCATTAGCTTTTTTGTATTCCTTGAATTTTGAACCATATGAATGTATTGCCTACTCAAAAATTAATTTGTTAAAAATATAAATAAGTAAAGTATTAGAAATAAATTGAGATACAGTCAGGTTGGTCTTATGCATTCAGGATATTAAAAAGATTTAATTTTAGTATTACTAAGGATGAATTGTTAGTGTATTTCGTTCATTTAAAAAAAATTTCTTCTCAAATCTGTTCATTCAGATGATGCTTCTGAAGACCATGGGGACTTTGCCGATCTTGGTGCCATCAACCCTGCCTATAGTAACTCCTCTCTTCCGCAGTCCACTGGGCACTCAGAGGAGCCCTTCTCTACCTACTTTGATGAGAAGATTGCTATTCCTGAGGAGGAGGTTAGTGACGGGTAATGGAGGAGAACATTATTATGTAGGGGAAACCTATGAGTGAAAAGTCTGCTGGATAACTCAAGATCAACAGCCTCAGATCTAATTTTGGAAAGCAGTCTCAGAAGTTTGAATTTTTGTCATCAGAATAGAAACTGTTAAGGAAAATGAGAACCTTCAAAATAGTTTCCAAGTTGTACAAGTGAGCATTTTTCAATCAAGAAAGTATGAATTTTATGTTCCTTTTTTTACGATGGCTTTTGTCTTATTTGGGTAGTGGTTGGTTGGCCACAGAGGTACTGATAGTGTTACTCTGGTTTTAGAAGGAGAGGCTGATGGAAAAGAGCAGGTAAGGGAAGGGCTCTTACCTGGACAGAACAGCGGCCAGCTTATTGATAAGAAAAGTGGTAAGATGAAAGTGAAACTTGGACACACCCAATATCCAACTTCCTAAATTCTTTGTTCTTCTGAAGCTGGTATTGTTACTTTATATGTGATGAAATAATAGATAAATTAGAACAGTAGTTTGGACTTGATAATCAGTTTGATCTCTTTTCTTCTTGTGTAGTACTCTTGTTTTAGCTTTCGTAAACTGTGGGCTTTCACGGGACCAGGCTTCCTTATGAGCATTGCCTACCTGGATCCAGGAAACATTGAATCTGATTTGCAGTCCGGAGCAGTGGCTGGGTTTAAGGTAAACATCTAGTCCTACCCCTGTCCCTTTTAAACATACATAACATACCCTCACATTCTTTCCCTCTACTTTGCCTATTAGATATCAGCCTTTTGACCTACATGCAGGTATTTCATTGGCAGTGACATTTAGTAGAAAGTACTTTACCGTCTGGTATTTTATTTTATTTTATTTTATTTTATTTTATTTTATTTTATTTTATTTTATTTTATTTATTTTATTTTATTTATTTTATTTTATTTATTTTATTTTATTTTATTTTATTTTATTTATTTTATTTATTTTATTTTATTTTATTTTATTTTATTTCATCTATGTAGATGGTTTTCTATTTTATTTCACCCATATAGTTTCCTTGAACAAAGGGCAAACTGCCGATGAGAGAAACTATAGCTCAAAGAGGTACAAGGAGACCTACCAGGTTATGTGTACAACCTGATACAGAAATCAGGTCATTTGATTCCTGACATGAGCTCTTTCCCAAATATAGTGTTTCCCATTCATATTGTCAAACAACCAAACAAAAAAAACCTCAGTTGTCTGAGTGTTCAGGGGGATTTTGTTCTTTTCTAGTTGCTCTGGGTTCTTCTCTTGGCCACCATTGTGGGGCTCCTGCTTCAGCGCCTTGCAGCTAGACTAGGAGTGGTTACTGGGATGCATCTTGCTGAAGTATGTCATCGTCAGTATCCCAAGGTGAGCAGTGTACTGTCCTGTTTGTCACTTATATCATAGGAACTTATATGCCTAGTAATATGTGCTGGCCCTACTACTTATACTGAAACAATGGAAGACTTTAGCGATCAGTGGCCCTGAGGACTGATAGTCCCAAGGGAAATTCTCTAGCCCACTCTTGCTGCCAAGCCATGTTTCTGTGCTCCTTCAAAATCTAATGTGAGATTCACCTTTCTCAGAAAGTTTCCTTAGAAAAATTCTGTTTGAATGTTTGAGAACATTCACTATTCACTCTGCCTTCTGGTGTCTAGTAGTGCCCAGTCCATGGAGAGGTGGATGGGTGAGTGGTAGTGCTCCCTAAGCACTTGCATTCATACATACATATTACTCCATCGCTTTGCATTATATATTTTTTCTTTTTTGTTTGACTTTGCCATCAATTTGAAAAAAGTGTTTTTTCCTTTACTACAAACTATATGTGGCAGGATCTTTGGATTTCCTAATAATTATTTTTCAATTTACCCTGACCTTGGAGGTTATACCATCTTTTACACTTTCCTTCTGGATATATCTTAACAGTTGTTTTTTGTGACATTTCTGGGTAGTGGGTACCTGGAAGGGTTCTTTTTCTGGCCTCAGTGAGCCAGCATTAACTAAATTTACCTTTTGCCTGCATCGTTTGACCAGATTAGTTTCTTATTTTGTTATATACCACCCAATTCCAACCACTTTGCCCTGAGTCCCCTTGCATATCTGCCCTTTCTCTGTTGTTTCTGTGTTACTACATTAAGGAAGACCTCAGCCTTTTCATGTTTGTTTTGTCTCTTCATCTACAGTCAGGATAGATATTTTCTTTTGCAGTCATTTTCTATTCTCTCCCGGCCAATTTTTTTTTTTATTAAATATTATTGGGGTGACATTGATCAACAAATGTCAAAATTTTGACCATCTCAGCATCCTTATTTTCCTTTAAGACTTTTAGGATTGTTTTAAGGCAGGAAATTAAGTGGAAATTAATGAGTGGAAATTCCATTCCTCTCTTGAATGGAAGAGAAAGATAAAAAATTAGGATTAGCTGCTGCCTTGACCTTGGCTCATAGGCTCTGCCACATAGAAGCACCGTTTTCCAGTTAGGGGCCGCAGTGCAATGATGGGTCAAGTGGAGGCAAGTTCCGGCACTTCATCTCTAGACTAAGGCTTAAAAAGGACAGTTCCAAAATGTGAATTCTAAACTCTGGGGGAAGTTCTTAGAAATGATTAATTGTTTTTCTTCTATTTGGTGTTTAGATCCCACGAATCATCTTATGGTTGATGGTGGAGTTGGCTATCATTGGCTCAGATATGCAAGAAGTTATTGGCTCAGCCATTGCCATCAATCTCCTGTCTAAAGGAAGGTGAGGGAGTTTTCCTCTGTAGAGTAATCAATATTTTTACTAGATTTCAAAACAAATGTAAAAACAAAACCCAACTCATTTTCAGTTTTCCAGGTTCAACTCAAGTTTATTATATTTTTTGTGGAACCTTTCTAGAACCACCTTCCTCTTTCCTGGCAGAGATGTCTTTCATGTTCTTTCATGTTCTTGTTATATATACCTCTATGTTTGTACTTCTGTTATACAGTGTGTATTTTATTTGTGGATTATTGTATATTACAGTTATTTATTTATATGTCAGTTTATCCCACTAGACAGCACCTTAGCAATAACACCCATACTTTTCAGCTTTGTATCCTAAATTGCTGACAGAGTAGACGTTCAGCTTGAATGAATATAATTCATTTGGTGCTGTGATCCTAAATTACCCAAGGCCTGGCCTTCTGCCACTATCCCCTCTCCCCCAAGTCCTTACTTCTCCAAATGTGGTATATATGGGAGCTGTTGGGAAGAAAGTGCTTCTCAATGTTTCCTTTCTTTCCTTTAATTTCCATTTCTTACCTCTGACCTAGGGTTCCTCTGTGGGGTGGAGTTCTCATCACTATTGCAGATACCTTTGTATTTCTTTTTTTGGACAAATATGGTAAGTAGAGTGAGAATGGAGGGATCAGTCAAAGAAGCTACTCTTCCATCATGTGGCTGATAGGGAAGTCTGCCTTCTGTGAGCTCACTGCTGCATTTTCCCCTGTAGGCTTGCGGAAGCTAGAAGCATTTTTTGGCTTTCTCATCACTGTTATGGCCCTCACATTTGGATATGAGGCAAGTGTTACAGGCTATTCATTAGCGTCAAAAAATTTTTTTTTTGCCTTTTATTATAAAAGACATTATAATGCTACCATGGTTTTATTGTATTGAATATGTTAAGAAAAAGCCAATTAAGCCCTGGACCAGTTTTGAAAGAATATTATCTATAGGGAAGACTAGTGGCTAGATGACTCCTATGTCAAAAATGACTGGAGTTCCTAGGACTTTCTAGACTAGACTCCCTGGTTCTAAATTGGCCATCTTTACAACAGGGCAGCTTTGGAGAAGGTTAGGAAGCAGGTTGCAGGGTGATTCTTGGCTGTTAACTTAGAGGGGTTCTGTTTTTACTCATGCTGGTTTATACCAACTGCAGCTTGAACTTTCTCTATATTTCAATAGTTAATATACTATAGGAGATATAATAGATGTTTCCTGGTTTGTGACCCAACTATTATATGTACCATTATATACAATAATAGCACCTTTTAATATCCAGTTGTTACCAACTGATTTCTGTTTATTGGCTTTGCTAGACTTTTAAAAATATATCTAATCTATGAGTAGATTATGCAGCTTGGTCTAAGGCTTCCAAGAGAAATGGTGAACCAGGAAAAAGTATGTATGAAAAGCATTTATGAATGCCTATGCTAGTGGCATACAGTGATTTTTAGATGAACATAGGTCAGCAGAAGCATGATAAGTGTGGATAATTAAGAATTGACTCTATATTCTTGGGTCTGTTTCATAGGAGTTACTGTGAAGCTAATTTCAGTAAGGCTCTTTGCATCCATTTTATTTTTTTAGACTATTAATTACATACTCTACACATCTATTTTGTATTTAAAACATGATGTAAAATATTCAGAAACTCCAGTCCTGAATTCTCTGACTGCTGGCTGCAAGCCCTTTTTGCTGCTTGATTTTTGATGATTCTGTATTCCTCATTAGTCTAGGTAGTTGCTGAAGAAGAAAGAGTTGCAAGGAAAGGGGTAGGGGTAAAGGTTGCTGAGTGTTTCCTAGTGCTATGTTATTTCCTCGGTCTCATATTCCAGTAAAGGTTAATCGTTATGTTGGTTTGTAGTATGTTACAGTGAAACCCAGTCAGAGCGAGGTACTCAAAGGCATGTTCCTGCCATCCTGTTCAGGCTGTGGCACCCCACAGATCCAACAGGCTGTGGGCATTGTGGGAGCTGTCATCATGCCACACAACATGTACCTGCATTCTGCCTTAGTCAAGGTGAGCAAGATCCTTATCTCAGTGGCCTCCTGGGTTGTTCATGGGCTCTTTTCCTGTAGTTGCGAGGGACACATACTTAGTTTACAACTGTTAGAGCTCTGAAGGAGAAAGATAGTTTTCCATGGTTGAATGTTTATATACTCCAAACACTTGGACTCTGTTTTATGACCAGAGATAACTGACCTCACAGAAAAACTAGGACTAATGTTCTTCATAAAAGGTCTGAAAGTGCACCAGGTCTTTCTTGTTTTACTCTCAAGACCCTGAGTGGCCTTGAGGTCAGGAGTGAAGAGCCTGACCAACCTTTTACCAGTCGTACACGACAGTTTGCTGGGAGATTTCAGAGACCTTTATAATTATTAGGACTGAAATCAGGTTATTTTTGTAGATCAGCAGTTCTTCCAGCCGTAACTGCGAGCTCAGTGGTCACTTAGTCATTATTCCCTATTTGGGGAATGTGCAGTTTCATAAAAGGGTCATGAGGTTCTTACTTAATGAACAAGGATGTAAGTGAGTTGTCTTACATTTCATCTGGTAAGTTGTTCGACTTCTAAATCTTTCAGCTGTTCCCAAACTCATGAAACACTGCAAGGAAACGTTCCAAATAGTCAGAAAAAAAAATGACTGCTGCTGTTATCTTTCCAGTCCAGACAGGTAAACCGAGCCAAAAAGCAGGAAGTTCAAGAAGCCAATAAGTACTTTTTTATTGAATCCTGCATTGCGCTCTTTGTTTCCTTCATCATCAATGTCTTTGTCGTCTCAGTCTTTGCAGAAGCATTTTATCAGAAAACCAACCAGCAGGTGGTAAGTAAGCCAGGATCATGAGTGGTAGTGAGCGTGAGGGTAAAGTGAAGGCTGGAATGGGGTAGGAAAATATGACAGTGACTTGGAGGTCAGGGGAAATGGATCTCTAACCTCATGCTGCCTCCTTAATCACTGCATTAATCAGTCTACAGTCTGAGGGCTAACTAGACCTAGACCCCTTTTTCCCACCTTTTGGCTGAGAAGGGAGATTGCCTCAGGATAAAAGTTACCTCATGCTGTTTTTTTAGTGGCTTAATAGCTATTCGACTCTTTTGTTTAATGTTTATCAACTGCCAGCCTGCTTACTAGTCCTATCATTTGGTGATGAGGACAGGTTGGAAAGAGTCAATGAAACAGAAACTATTCCTGAGACTAACTGCTTTGTCATTTTGAATTCTCTGTCTTTTCAGTTCTCAATTGCCTGTCTAGTTTTGATCACTTTGTTTTCCATCTATAGGACCTTAGACTCCTGGCTCTGCTTTGACACTGTTTTGGGTGTTCTCTCATATTTGAAGTCATCTTAATGGTCTTCTCTTTCTGTCATCATTTAAAATGACCCAGCAATGCACACTCAGACGCAGTAAATATTTTTGATGACATGGGGGTATAGAAAGATTAGGGAGGAAGAGCATAATTGCTGCCAGTACCTGTCCCTATCACAACCTGTATCCAGTGTCTTACCTCCAGGCTGTGTCTCATAGATGACTTGTGTGTGATCTATAGGAGAGCTCTTATTATCTGGTCCTTGCCTTGAAAATAAAAGATGTTCCTAAACTGCTTTGTGTTCCAGATTGAAGTCTGTAGAAATAGCAGCAGTCCTCATACTGGCCTTATTCCAAATGATAACTCAACACTGGCTGTGGACATCTACAAAGGGGTAAACCTATTCACGTGTGTTCTTTGCCCCTGAATCAATATTCTTGACATAGTACCTGGTCTTTTCTGTGGGTTCACTTCAGAGCTGAGTATATTTTCTTTGGAGTGTCATTTATTTCAGAGGTCCAGATGTTATACAACCATTTTGGACAGCATAGGAAGAAATAGAGGATCAGCTAGAAAAATGAATTGTATTAGCAGTTCCCAAACTTTCGTTGACAGTATATTGTTCCATAGAATGTTAATTGGGGTGATCAGTGAAAGTGTTTCTAGCAAAGAGTTCTTTATTGAGACCTTAGTCCTTTTTATGTTGGTTACATTGTGAACCTTGAAGAGTAGAATGTGTATGTAATGCAGCATTTCCCAAATTTATTCGACTTTTCTTTTTACTCTTATTATCTTCCAGAGTAGTGTGTTAAGCAGTATA
This sequence comes from Pteropus medius, assembly GCF_902729225.1. Classification (NCBI taxonomy): domain Eukaryota; kingdom Metazoa; phylum Chordata; class Mammalia; order Chiroptera; family Pteropodidae; genus Pteropus; species Pteropus medius. The sequence goes on from NW_024356397.1 coordinate 3,105,586, forward strand.
ATGTGGGAAATATAGTGTAGACTTTTTCTTAATATTTAAGATATAGGTCGAGGATGAAAGCTTTAGGAACTTAGAGAAGAGAAAGGACTATGCTGGGGAATGTAGGATCATCCAGCAAAATTCAGGTTAAAAGCTTTTAGGACCTGACTCCAGCTTCTGAGTCATATAGAACACAAAATTATTGTTTATTAATCCATAAGCATAGCACTTGGTGTAGGTAGTTACATAGCAAAGAAGAGAGAGAATTGCTGTTTTGGGTGTTGTCTAAACAGTTCACTGACACAACATATCTTTCTTCCTTGCCTCTCCCAGGGTGTTGTTCTGGGATGTTACTTTGGGCCTGCTGCACTCTACATCTGGGCAGTGGGAATCCTGGCTGCAGGACAGAGCTCCACCATGACAGGAACCTATTCTGGCCAGTTCGTCATGGAAGTATGTGCCGTTTTTGACTGGTATAGACTAGAGAAGGAGGAAATTGCCCTTTTGTTACGTCTTAATCCCATGCTTCTAAGGTCTTCCTGAACCTCTCCAAACCTTCTTCTGTTTCCCATTCCAGACATATATCCTGTTTCTGTGTCTTTTTGTTTTTATTTTTTCAGGGATTTCTAAACCTAAGGTGGTCACGCTTTGCACGAGTGATCCTGACCCGCTCTATTGCCATTATCCCCACTCTGCTTGTTGCCGTCTTCCAAGATGTAGAACATCTAACGGGAATGAATGACTTCCTCAATGTTCTACAGAGCTTACAGGTGTGGAGAGAGCTGGAAAAAGTCACATCTCATTTAGTCAGGTAGCATTACGTATTGCCTGTAGGTACCAAGCCTAGTGCCAGGTGCTGAGGAAAGTTTAGATGAAGAAAGAGGCATGGTCTTGATCTGCAGTAAATGTATATGAAATTTCTGGCATCTGAAAGGCTTTTAGAAATGACTTGGATTTTTTTTCAAGCCTGTTGGATGGGAAAAATAAATTACGATTACATATGGAACACAAAATTATTGTTTATTAATCCAAGCAAATATTAAATAACATATAGGACACTGCTGGGTTCAATAGAGATTAAGAAGACAAGACAAGACAGATACAAATATTTGTAAAGACACTTATGATCATATTTGTTGCTAGGTTAATGACAGCTCAGATTTTAACATAACTCTTGAGCATTTGGGATGATAAGAATAACCATTTCTAATGAAGAAGATGAGGCAGGGTTTGTGTTGTCCTTTCACTAATGGTGCTGCTCTCTGGGGTGATACAGGGACCCCCCAGTAGCTTTATTTAATCTTAGTTTTTTCCTTTTCCAGCTTCCCTTTGCTCTCATACCCATCCTCACATTTACAAGCTTGCGGCCAGTAATGAGTGACTTTGCCAATGGAATGTGAGTGTTCTCCTCTAAGTTCCTCAAAGATATGTGGGGGAAGGGTATCTTCAAATAGGCCAGTCAAAAAATGAGTCATATAGGGGTCTGAGAGGTGGTTGCTAGAGCTGCCCCCTCAATCTTTGGCTCAGGAAATGGAGACTGTGAATGTAGTAAAGGAGGGCAAGCACATCTTTCTTTCTGAGGGAGAAACTTCAGCTTTTAGGGCTTTATAACTCTTCAGCCACTGAAGTTTCAAGCACCTTCATTCCGTGTTAAATGATCTGAATGGGAAAGGCATAAGCTGATACCGTTTATGTACATCTGTAAATGATATGGGGGGTATTTTCCCCCCCACTGAGTAATATTATTTATTTATTTATTTTTATTTAAATGATATGGGAGTATTTGAAATGACTTGTTGCATCTCTAGGGACTCTCATGACTTGTTGCATTTTTAGGACTTGTTGCATTTCTGGGGACTTAAATAATAGGGATTATCTGATAGTATTTTTTTCATCTCTTTCTCCTTATCAGCATCAAAGTTTGGCTCATTTAACCAAATCTGGGACATATTTAGAATAATTTTTGAGTTTATTTTGAAATGCTTCTTACCTCTGTCTTGTCTACCCCATAGGACGCAGTGTTCTTTTCTGTTTGTGAACAGGTTGGACTGTTCCATAAGTGACTGTGCTGATTCTTTTGCAGAGGCTGGAGGATTGCAGGCGGGATCTTGGTTCTTATCATCTGTTCCATCAACATGTACTTTGTCGTGATTTATGTCCAAGAATTAGGGCATGTGTTGTTATATGTGGTGGCTGCTGTCGTCAGTGTGGCTTATCTGAGCTTTGTGTTTTACTTGGTAAGTCCAGCTGGGAGGGGGCAGGGGCATAGGTATGAGGGATGGCAGGGTGGGGCTGACTAGAATCCAGAAATGAAAGGACCCAAAAGAGCATATATCAATCTATCTCCAGGTTATTGAGATAATTTACATGAAATTTTAAAATCAACTATGTTTAAACTATAATATTTTTTGGCTAAATAATATTTTTAACCATAAAATTTGGTTCCTAAAGAGTTATCATTTTTCTATTTCCGTCACTTCTCAGTTTCCATTCTTAATAATTCCTAACGAGAATGTAGGAACTAAAAGAAGAGCAGCAGTATAGAAAGCAGAGAGTGGTACAAGATGGAGTTGGAGAAGTGGGCTGTGCAGTGTGATATTGGAACTTCGGGGTGAGACACAGGTGGCTTCACAGCCCTGCTCAGCTCTGCCACTTAAGTAAACAGCGATATTCTCATATTGAATTATTCTAGAGTTATTAAAAAATGATGGTTGTGAAACCATAGCTACAAAGAAAAGGAATGCAGGATTATGTATACCCAGATAATCAAAAGATTTTCCAAAGTCTAGAGTAAATTATATAAAAATTGTAGTAGTCATTGAATTAGGATGGTGGGATTATGGATACATTCTTTTCTCTATTTTCCAAATCTTTCGTAACATATATTAATGAAAAATGGCTATAGCAACAACAACAAATCTGCCTCCCTGTTCTGTACAGGTTTCTCTGAAAAACACAGGAGTTGAGGATTAGGGACAGCAGAATTTGTACCCTTCTGCTGCAGAGAATAGTTAAGGACAGAGGTGGGAAACCCACTGCTAATTTTATAACACACATCTAGTCCCCATGCTAGTGTCTGCCACCAGTAGCTACTCGATTGAGAAAAATTACTTTAGTGAATATTGAAAACTACGTCCTGGATTGATACATCCCTTTTCTTTCTCAGTAAACCTTGGGCATACTAACATTATGCTGACCCTATTATCTAGGAACTTTCTCTAAGGAAACCCAGCTAACTGAATATATCCTTGATAGGAATTGTTTTAAAAATTCACTGTAGAAGTTAAGGGAATCCTTCCATCATTCAAATTGGTTATGAACATGCCTGGTGATCCTCAGCCTGAGATTATTGAGATTGTTGAAGATCCATTTTTAAGGCTGAGGGCTGATTCTAGAGTGGGTTACTGCTCTTTAGCTCTAAAGCATGTACTTCCTAGAGCAGCTCAGGAAACTTTGTTAGTCTGTCAGTCATTCCCCTTATCATGAGCAATGGGGCAGGACTGAAGAAAAGTGGTCTTCAAGGAACTCCCAGTTCGATAACAAACTACAGACACAACGCAGGGGGAACTTAGTATTGAAGAACTTTGCTGAGGAAGGCAGGTTTCAGGATATTTGGAAGGGGTTGTGGAGTGGGGAGAATGACTTGTGCAATCTTGGTGATAATGATAGAAGAAAGGCAAAACTGGATATTCGAGGAAGAGAGGTTTGCATCTGAACAGTATAATGTGAGCAGTCATGGTCAGTAAGAGGGCTCTTCAGAGAGGTTGATGAATGATGAACATATTTTATCTTCCAGATTTGGCAATGTTTGATTGCATTGGGCTTGTCTTTCCTGGATTGTGGGCACACGGTAAGCATCTCTAAAGTCCTGACTGAAGAAGCCACCAGTGACTATACTAAGTAAACACTGGATCAGTCTGTCTGATCCAGGTAGCCATCAGAGCCAGTGTGTTTCTATGGTTTACTGTGTGAACATAGCCAAAAGTATGTGCTGTTGCACAGACTGTATTTAGGACTCAGCTATTTGTTGGGAAAGACTTTGTTTCACATGTTTGAAAGATGAAATTTTTTTCTTCCTGACCTCCTAACCTGGGAACTGGATTAAGTGTAAGACCTTTGAAAAGATGAGGGTTTGCTGCTATCATTCCAACACTAAATCCTTTAGGAGCTGTCCAAGAGCCAGCTTGTTTTATCTTTTTGAGAGAGAGAGATCTCTATTCATAGTCTTAACCAGGCTATACATTAAAAAAACTTATTTGGAAAATGCAATAAAATTTTCATAATAAAAGGACAGAATGGGTATACAAGTTTGTCTGTTAAAAGATCATGGATTTTAAAGGCTGATATACTTTTCTTATGCATAGCCTTTCAGTTATTTTAGTTATTAAAAAAATCTCAACTAGAATAGAATGGTTTCATCCATATTAAATATAGAATTATGAGACATCTACCTCTCTCCAGTTTTTTAAAACTTATTCAAATTCTACTTTGAATTTCTCAGTGGAAGTTAAGAAGGGAGAGAAAGCATAAAGAAAGTAATAAAGGAACAAATAGCAAAATTCACCTGTAGGTGGTGGTTACTAATTACTTCAAAAATCACTTTAGAAGATTTTCCTCAGAGATCGAAAGCTTATCAGGATTTTCTTGGGAGTTCTGATTTAAATTTCATGTTAATACACAGAGCTTTTCCGATATTTACTCTTGAGCACATAGTTGTAAAACCTTCATCTTCCTCCTCCAGGAGGGTGATGATAGAAAAAGATGGTAGCATTTATAAACTGAGGTTCTCATGAGACTTTGGGGTGAGGATAAAAGACTTGAAAGGAGAAGAAGAGCCATCTGTTATATTCCTAAGAGCCACCTCCTACCAGAATCATCATGTTTTTCTGACATATGCCCAAGATGACTTGCAAAGCAGTCTCGAGCTGTGGACCAACTGATGCAAAGCTCTCTCAGAAAGTCAATAGGTATCAGTCTCTGGTTGCAAAGTTCTCTCAAGATTGCACTGGGCTACCTCTCTTCAGCCATCCCCTCAGAGGGAAAACCTTTGAGACCAGATGGTGGAGCTCTGGAGTCTGAGGAAATGGGTCCCTTCATCATGAAGCTGCTGCTCTTCAGCCACTTGTGACATTTTTACACGTGGAACCCGAGACTGTGTGATTATCTCAAATCAAATCATATTTGTCTGGCGGAGATAATCAAGTCTCTTATAGCTGTTGACTTGATAAGAACAGGAATGGGAATGGCATTGAAGGACTTCTCATTTTGGGGGCTTTCTTTCTGGAATCCTCCTGGTGGATTGATGCTCTCTGTTCATCTAAGCGCCTAAAGGCATTATTGCTGATTCTTTGCATAGTCAAATATGCAGGCTGGATGGATTGTCGTTTGTAAGGCATTAAGGGTAAACTTCTGTTTCACTGACCATATCTTTATGTTAGCCCCTCAAGTAACATAGCACAGGATCGTGAAAGACACATTTCCCTAACCATTCCTCCTCATATCTGTCCCATTTCCCCACCATCATTCCCCTGTGAAGATACTGGGGATTGACATCTTAAGTTGCAGTAGGTCTGGCTACCATAGGTGAAGGCCAAAGACCAAAAAATTCTTTGTAAAGACACTATAGTAACATTTACCTTTGTGCTGAGTCTGAGTGGACCCAGTCAGTTTCAGATCCACAAATATTTAGAAGCCCCGGTAAAAAGTGCTAGTTTTTTTTTTTTTAAGTTATATTTATGACTTACAACAATGGAAAATTTCTTCCCAGCTAAATAACATTTTATAATACTGTGTGTGTAGTATTTCACAGTCTTAAACACTCCCTTAGTGTATTCCATTTGATTCTCTCAGATAGTGTACTTCAGCCAGTATTCTGGATGCAATAAACAATATCTAGAACTTCAAAGTTTTCAAGTGCCAGCATGTGCATTATGTTTTGGCAGTGTCTTTGTGTGGAATGTTTAAGGATATACAGTTGTACTTTATGTAAATTAGTCCTTGTTCTCCATAAATATAACACGAAATCGTTGTGCTGTTCCAGCATACAGAGAATTAACAGCAATGGGGAAGGGCTGCACTTTGGCTCCTGTGAGGCCCTGCTAGGGGTTTTAGGAGTGGTTACAACTGAACTTTTAGTGACCATTTAACACTATGTAAACTTGGTTTATAATTAAAAACATTTGTTTTTTTCTAATTTGGTTTCCTGGGTATTTTTTTTTTTACCTTGAAAATACTTCATTAATGGGGGGAGGTGGGGTCTCAACAACTTTGAAATACTGAAACATCACCTACCACCTGGAATGACGTATTAAAGACACACTGTTAATACTCCCTCCCTCTTTAGAAGGGATGGAAAAAGATTTAGTCCTTAGAAGACTTGATGAATTGCAGACACCTGACACTAATTTCCATTTTCCCACTTAGAGTTTTGCTATTGCTAAAGGTCACATCATTGTTATGTTTAAACTTGAAAAAAAAAAGGAACATTTGAAATGAGAAATCAGAATTGTTTAGCTAAAAATAAATGGACGTTTTGGCAGACCTTTTATAAATAGATATTGGCACCATTTAATGAAGACAAAGTTCAGGCACAGCGAACTACTAACCCTGTCACCGGTATGTGACAAGAAAATCGAAGTCAGCATTTCATTTGTCCCAAGAGTGTCACTAGAACTTCATTATTTCTTTCTCTGTTGCAAGCTTTCCCTGTTACAGGAGCTGAATACCTAAATAACACTGTAGAAGTAATCTGGGAATTTTGTTCTGCTTGCTGTCCACCCTCATTTAGCTCTCCATTTCTAATTTGGGTTTATTTTTAGAACTAAAATAAAATGCATAACAATGAAGGTCCGGATGTGAGACTTTACCCTTTAGCTCTGCCCTCTGGAATGTTTCTGCTTTTTCATTGCTTAGGACCAGTGAATCTAAATGTGTCAGGTTTTCTTGATACCTTAGTTTATGAATGTTTAAAACAGCTGACACAGCTACGTGTAGTCCTGGTCTGAGCACTCATGATCTTGCTTAATTCTTCTAACAAGAAGATCAACCTCTGTATAGATGAGGCAACTGAAGAGCCAAAAAATAAAATCCCAAAATTTTACATAGCTAATGGGCAATTGGCATTTGAGCTTGAATGGCTTAACTCCAGGGCCCACATTATCGTTACCGAACTGTTCTATATAATACATAGTACACCTTCCATGCAAATTTAAGACATCAAACTTTGGTGTTTAGCAGCACCAGAAACATCAACACATCAAAGCATTTGATAGATACTCAAATTAGTGCTAGAATATGTTTTAGCTCAGAAGTTGCCATCTGGTGGACTAATCTTGTTTGGCCTGTGCTAAATTAAAAAAAGAAGTGCTTTTTGGCAGGCATAGAAAATGGGCGGGGCCTTCTGTGATCCTACCTCTGCAATAGCTAAGAACTAATAGTAAGTTTACTCATTTGCATTACCTCTCTGTCCTTCTCATTTCTGAATGTCTCAGCAATATAATAAACTTCCAGTGAAGGAGTTCTATTAAGTCACTTAAGTGATATACTCTGGGTGTCGTAAGACTCATAATGCAACCCTTGCTTACTACACAATGAGGAAGGCCACCTTAATTTACTTGAGAAAAGCCTGCAATGAATTGTTCAGTGTATCTGACAATTGCTCTTGGTTACTAAAACCTGAGATGTAAAACCCTAAAGTGGATAAGCAAGCTGAAGTCTAAAGAGCTGTTTTTCTGCACTAAGGCCAGTGTGACTCAGTAATTTCCTATCCCATTACTTGAGATTAGTTTTATCTTGGACTTCATTTGGACTCATCTTAAGCCTGTGATATATACAGGGCAATTTGTAATGTGTTAAAAGAGATTATATCTATTGAACACTAACATCAGGTAGCATATTAATGTACTTGGAATTTGCAAAGGTAGCATTTATTCCCATTTTACAAATAAGTAGGATAAGGCTGAAAAGGACACACGACTTGCTCAAGGTCATAGGAAATGGCAGAATTGGAGCTTGAATCCAACTCCAGTGCCTTTTCCATTATACTATAATAGGAATATTTTCTTCCTGTGGATTTATAGTCCTCATTCTACATTCACTCGTAGGCTGTTGATGCCAAGGAGCAATAACATTTCTAAAGCCCTAGGTAATAACAGTAGGGCTAAAACGAGATTCAGTGATTGTCCCACGGCCTATGCAGAGAAGAGAAAAAATTAAATATGCAGCTTCACAGATCCCAACACAAACCATCTGGATTCAGGTCTCCAGGAGTAGAATCTGCAATGTGTTTTAAAAGCAACCAAAATGGTTCCGATTCAGCCTGACAAACATGTGAGACCCATAGGTTATCTCCCTCTTTCTTCGCACATGCCACTTTATTTTCACTAATTTATTTTTTAATGAAAGACTGCTTATGTGCAAAAGGGCAATGGGGCTCAGGATTTAGACCATTTAAAATTTGATTTCTAACATACCACAGTACTAAAATACAAAAGCTCTCAGTGCCTTTACCCTTAATATCCTGATCAGAAGCACCCATCCTGAGGCAGTGTATCACAAGAATAGTCGAAGTGCAAACAGTGCTGAAGGCATTTGGACTATCTCAGTCCTTAACCATTTCATCTCCTAGCTATTATTTTTATATATCATTAACTATGTACCTGTAAGTCATTTTTTTTCTGAAATAAAAATCAGTGTAGCAGTACTAAAACATAGGCCTATATTGATAAGCCCTTTATAGGTACTTAAGTACCAATTTCAAAATTTAAATATTTGCAAGTCAGTCTAATCCTTTTCCATCTTTTTGTCCTTAGTATCATCTGGGATTGACAGCTCAGCCTGAACTCTACCTTCTGAACACCGTGGATGCTGACTCACTTGTGTCTAGATGACTGACAGCCTGAGAGACTGTATAAGCATCACTTTCTCTTAGTCCTTTTGTGCCAAGTGTATTGTTAACATATCTCTGTTAGTTCAGAGGTGAGTTTTGTTCAAATGTTTTGAGCAAAAGGCAAAGATTTCCTCATGGGAAGGGTGTTAAAAGCTGACAGCTGTTAAGTGTAGGTCAGAGACCCACCCACCTCACAACATTCCTACAACAGCCAGAGTTAATAGATTGGCCTTTGATGGCCACACACCCCTATGGGCTTGTGTCTTCTGGAATTTAAAAAGATATATGTGTATATATTTATGTAAACCCGAACATGTCAGTTTGGGTAGAGTTTTAAGGTTATAAAAATTGGTAGAGCTTTTGTATTTTTTTAAAACAGATAAATCAGATACTTGTGTTTTCTGGATAATAAGTGAGAAAGGAAAAGGAGCAATGCTCTTTTTTAGAATGAACTGGTCAAATTGACTTGCCTTTTACAATGGTGCTTGACTATGGCCAGTTAAATTTCATTTTGATTTGAATCAATCAGACTCTTAGTAACTACTGATACTAGCACATCTTTTTTAAAGAAAACATTTCTTATATTCGGCAATCATTTAATCTTAGATACCGGCGTGCTTTATTATTGTCTTTCTTGTCGATTTTCTTGAAAGTTTTTCAGAGCTATGATGGTATTTTCCAAAGAGCTTAGTACCTAGTAACAAGATCCAGAAACCATACGTTAACCAATGATTAGATTTTCATACTGCCTTGTAACTCAGCCCATTCTAGCATCCAAGATTTAGGTATAAGAAGAAACTTCTAACATTTAACTTTAGAAGTCCCAATGGAAGATAATGGAGGTTAGTTTTCTTTATAATATTTGTATAGTCCCACCATGTCTTTCCTTCCCACTTTACCCATTAACAGTCCAACACCATTTCTAGGTCCAAAGCTTATTTCCAAGAGTGGCTTATATTTCTGATGTTGAATCTCCTGTGGAATGCTAAGCATTTTATTTTAAGACATTTATATCAAATAGTAGTATGAAATTAGAACAAGACTGGGACTTGGAAGATTAGCCCACATGACACAAATGGCCTGCTTATATGTGGGTTATGGATTTTTTGACTTCTCTTCCTAACTAAGATTGTTTTCCCTTAAAATTTTTATAATAAAATTTTAATATTTAAAAATGGAAAGTTTTTGCATAATTATCTGATTGGAAAGGCAGAAGACTTTCAACACAGGGCTCACATTCCTGCATGGAAGTGCAGTTGGCTGGAACTGAATGGCAGCTATACATTTTTAATAGAATATACTCCAGAGCGGCATACATACACCCCTTCACTTATTTCCTTCCAGCCCCAAAGGCATTAAGTTTGCAAACCCTGCAGCTTTTGTGTGACTTTGAACATCATTTTCCTCTCTCAGCATAAAAGTTAAAAATCTGACCTCTCTGCCTTATTTTAAAACTTAGTACTTTTCAATAAGACCTAAAAAAAAGACAATCCAGACATTGCCTACTTCATTTATAATGACTTGGTTGTCTAAGAGACAGGGATTTTTCTAGGTAGGTACATTAAAATTCTGATAGAGCAGCAGCCTTAGAACCCAGGTTAGAGTCCTTCTGATCTTAAAAATGAAACTGAATTAATGTCAGCAGCTTTCACTTGAAAAAGACTTTTTGAGTTTCAGTGTTTCTCGGTTTCTTTATATACAGACAGCAACTCCAGATGAATAAATTTGTTGGATTTTCTTTTCTCCCTGGACAATTTCATTTCTAAGTAATTCATTCCCCGAGAATGTTTGGGAAAAGAAAAAAAAAGGCAAAAAAAAAAAAAATCCTGTTTTGCAACTCAAAAAAGATGAGGTGTTAAACAGAGATTGTGTACTTGGGGGCTTTCTGTAACTCCTCTTCAATCTTTAACTGTATGTTATTAGGAAGAGACTAGAGTTTACAAAAAGTTATAAATATACTCCGCAGGTTATATAACTCATGTAATCAGAGGATTTGATAAATGCTAAAACCAGTACAAGAGATCAATGTCTCAAGAGTGAGTCTTGGGTAAACTTTTTTGCTAAGTTAAGAACATTTAATCATTCTCTAGTTTATGATTTAAAAAATCTGGATTTCTATGTTATGCGCTTATATAGATGTTAATAAATTCAATTTAAAGAGTATTCTAGATGCATACACTCATTCAGTTTTTGGGGTTTAACACTATGCAGTCACTTTGTAAAAGGATGCTCTGACATTGTATAGCCAGAATGTCAGAAAAATGCAATTAAATAATTTTAGTAAGCAGCTGCTGCTACATCACTGTGTGTCACCTAATATAAAAGGTAGTCAGAATACATCCAGGCACATGAAATAGTTTAACTAGCAAGTGAAGCTTTAGGGGTTATAGGTGCCATTGCCTTCTCAATTTTAAACATGATATTATGCCACCAGAGCTTTGTCTCAGAAGTATTGTGCCCGTTCAGGTGGAGTTTCAAGGAATCCTCTGGGCAGAGCGACCTCTGTTATACAGTTCGATTAAGTCTCAGCTATAATGGCGCTAAGTCCGCACACTGGAAGGGAGAAGGACTCAACAGAGGAACAATGGATACTGCCAGCACTTCTGCCAGGGAGAGAGCCTCAGCTCCTGCCCTCACTCTGACAACTCAGTGTCCTCTTGTAAGTCCCAGTGCACAACCCCCTCTACCCCGTGCAGTCGACCCAGTGTGTTGGTGCTCAGAGCAAGCAGGTCCGTCATCGTGAAATTCTGCTCACAGACACGGCCCCTTTCATTGGTATCTGCAGCTGCCGGCTGCTGCTACTGTAGCCTCTGCCCCACTCAGCTGCTTGAACCAGGCAGCCTCCTGTCTTTGCCCGCTCCTACCTTCTATAGTTGCAGGTTGATTAGTTATCTCCCTAGTTGTAGTGCCATCTGTTCACTAGATTCTAGGCAACTTTCCTTGCTGTTCGTTCCATGTTTCTGTCACAACTTTGATTTGTTCGTAAGAGGGACGAACAGAGCCTCTACCTACATTATTTTTTCCCATTCTCGTGAACTTGATCTTTTTGACTTGCCTTGAGCCCTGGAAGCATGAAGATTGGCACTCCTTCCGTAGATGTCCCACCTCCGACAGAGAGAAAGGCAAACATGGACCTAGACCCTGCCTGGCTCTTGATAAGATTATCAGAGCCCTGCTCAAGCTCTACCTGAGGCTTTCTGTCTCTATGCTTTTCACTAATTTGAGTAAAGTCCTTTATCTGCTTAAGATTTTTTGGATTGGGAGTTCTGTTATTTGTAATCAAAGAAATCTTAACCAACACAGGACCTAAAAGACATTGGACATGTTTTTGCCTTTTTTCTGCAGAGGCTTAAGTCACTTCCTGGGGCTCTTGGAATGATTATAAATGTTTTATGGGCCTGAGGAGGAAAGCAGTGAGAAGGTAATATGGCAGTTATGGTCAAAACAGGTTTTGTGGTTTGGGGAATCAGGGCTTCTAAGACTTGCTCTGTGACTTGTGGAATGTAAGAAACTTCATTTATTTCTCTACATGTCAGTGTTGTCTATAGCAAGTGAGGAAAATATTTGCCATACCACATAGGTCAGATGATATTGATAAGATTGTGTCTAATACTTTGTACTTTGCTATTATTTACCTGCCAGTATGTCAGTAATATTTTACCATGTCAACCTGTGGCTTTTGATATTTCTCAATCACTAGAAAGACCTGACCAGTAGGTAGGTAGATTAGGGAGGTTCTACTTTGGGAAGACTGTAGAGGGAGGAGATTCATGTTCCATAGCTAGGGGGCCTTACATGAGTGTCGTAATCTCACTGTTGTAACTAGCTGTTTTCATGATCCAGAGAGGTGGAGTAGCAAGTGTCCTTTCTTTCTGATCTATTGATTTAGCAAATGAGATCTTTGGACTTGAACTTTTCAAAACTCTTTCAGATTGCTTACTCCTTCCAAAATTGCTTTTTCTAAACTCTGTTAGCTGTTTTTATAGTTACCTGGCTGTAGAAAGACAAATCTGTATGTTCAAATCGCTTAACTTTCCACAATGAAAGAAAGCCCTCCCCGAGGTATTAAGAAAAATGAAACCAAGCCAGCAAGTATATATACTATTTATTTTACTTCTGTTTCTAAAATATATGTGAATTTATCGATCGCTTTGCTATTTAAAGTAGTCCCTTTACAAAATCATCTCAGAAAATATACTAAATTTATTAAATACATTCAAACTACTGCTGAAAAATCCTATTCTCACACCCTCTGACCAACACGGCACTTGTTTTCAAAGCACTTGTGCAGATTTACAAAGATTTCCATGGTTGCGAGGAAAAAGGGATTTATCTTGGGACAGGAGTGGGAATTTGAGCAGGATAATCCAAAAAATAATTGTCCACTTCTTTACAGACTCACAGATTGCCTGGCTTTTAAAGGCTCTTACAAAATGCACCTAATTATATAAGGTTTTCCTAATTACAGTGGGCTTTCTCCTTGCCTGCAATTTATTGCATTCAGCAAAGTGTATGCTAGATAAAAAAGAAAATGAACCTAAGAACCTTACCTGGCTCAGAGAGTTCTGTAGATGTAAGGGTCAAGTATAATCTTCATTTTAAGAATCGAAGACTGGAATACAGAAAAACCAACTTTGGTGGAATACTGGAATAAAAGGCGTGACAAAGGCAGCAGAACTAGGTGTGGCATCCTGGTACGTTAATTTTGAAAGCCAGTGCCATTAAGAGCAAAGAGATTCAGATTTCCTTTTTAAAAAATCTCTGCTTATTAGATTTGGATTTTCAGTTCATATTTCTTTATTCAGTTTGTGGATTACTAAGATCTTTTTCCTTCTCCCTTTTCAAAGTCTTCTTTTGAGTGATTTAACTTTTACACCAAGCTCTCAGAGGGTGTGGAGTTCAAATTTGTTGGGTAAGAATTTAAAGAAGACAGTTGGAAACTGTCACTGTTCCCTTTTAACCTTTTTCCCATTTAGAAGAAAAAAGTGCAGCTCACTGCCAGCGTTAAGTTAATTTTACATAAATACGCTCTTTGAGACTGAAGCAAATCTGATCGATTTACAATGTGAACATAAAATATAGAAACTTCTTAGAGTTATTTTTAAAAAGAACTCATCTTTAGTCCTAATGTAACAAGTGTGTACATAAATCGGAGTCATCGCATAGATCTTCGGCTAATAGCCATTTGAGAATAATGTTAACATCATGCGTAGGAATGCTACGTTTTCTAGCATTTGACATTTCCAGCGATCGAAAATTACTATATTTTGTAATTGGAAATACCACTACTGAAAACAGAATGCTATAAATAGAATGATGTCATTTGTTTCCAAAGATTATCGATATGCCAGAGCGATACAAAAATAATAATAAAAACGAGATATTTCATGGCAAACTTTGGGGTTGAGGTTAGGACTGCAGTCTGCGAGTTATCTTGGGGTAAACGCTGCAGCCACAGTTGCCGCCGGCAAGTATTCTTGGGGCAAATGGGAAATAAGTTAAAGGAGAGTTCAAAGCCGTTTTGTTTTGTTTTTGATTCTTTGGGAGACAATAGAAAATAGCTAAATAGCGTAGAACCTAAACTTTTAGGAGTGAAATTCAACTTTACCTAAAATGATTTCTCCTCTCTCAATTAGTATTTTAAGTGTAAAAGCTCAAATGATGTGAGCCATTCATTCAGCTCTCTACTCCCCTCTCATGCTATTTCAGAGCACATCCATAAATGTGAGGGCATACCACCTCAAACGGCAGTGGGGCATGTAAGTGCTGCAGCTTCAGCTTAGAGAAGCTGGCCCGCTCCAGGGTCTTCCAGCTCTCTCTGGTCAGGTGGCACCCATCAAATAGAAGGTACCAAACAGGCTGCAGGACCTGTTGCCAGAAGTAAGTCCCGGTTGAATGCTCAGCTGCTACATGCTCCATGAAATAAAAAGCTCCTCCCTGAGAAAGAGACAAACACATACATTTCAAAGATTTTTTTGGGAAATCAGATCTATAAGATTATTTGAAGCTTCAGATTTCAGCGGCCCCACAGGCCAACTTCATGAGAAGACATGGATAAGTTAAAACTTACTAAGACATTATTTTGGTCAATAGTTTCATTTTCTGTCAAATTTTATACAGAGCTGCCAATCTAAAGCAATTAAAAAAAAAAAAAGCCATTATTAACACTTCTGTTTTCTGATCGTATAAACAATGCATAACAATAGTTAAAACTTAAAGCAGTTACTGCTGTATCCTTGATGCCTATCACATATTAACTCGCTTAATCCTCACAATAATCTCATTTGGTATCATCCCTATTTTTACAGATGCGAGAACTGAGAAAATAAGCACATAGAAAATAACCAACTTGCCTACGTTTACACAGCCTGTAAATGTCAGAATCAGTTTTTGAACCTCAATGGTTAGGCACCAGAGGCTGGCAATACTGCCTTACCAATATGTTTATTTTAGAAAATTTAGAAAGTAACAGTTTAGAAAGAAAAACATCCACCATTCCATTACCTTTTGATAACTACTGTTAAGGCTTTGTGTGTACTTTAGGTGAATATGTATTTTTTCCTTAACGCTAGGATTGGAATATACATCGTTTTGTAACCTGCTTGATTTTATTTATGTACCTGAATATTGTTCTAAAATACAATTTTAGAACCACTGACGGTATCACCTCTTATTTCACTGTTCTGATTTAGGTTATTTCTAATTATTCACTATTATAAATACTGTTATAGTGAATATCCTTATCCATAAATCTACGCAACCATCTCTAATTCTTTCCAAATAAATTAAAAACAAAAAAAGTGGAATCGCTGAGTCAACAGTCTGTGCCTTTTTAAAGCCGTTGGTACAGGTTATAAAATTGCCCTTTGGAAAAGTAAATTGATATTCATACTAGCAATGGATGTGAGTGCCCATTTCCAATAAACTCTCATCAGTACTTTTTTCTCCCCTGTATTTGTGTCCATTTGATGGGTAAATGGTATTTCATTTTCAATAATATGCATATCTTTAATATTCTTAATAGATATAACATCTTTTACTAAACCTTATTGGTTATTTAGATTTTGTCTTTTGCGATTTATCAGTTTTTTAATAGAGTGTTGGTTTTTTTCTTACTGATTAGTGAGAACTTTTAGTATAATGAGACTATGTATACTACCAACGTTTCCCCCGGTTTGTTGCTAGCCTTTTAATTACATTTTTAAAAAACTTCTTCTTTTAAAAATATTTTAATTCATCTGAAAATTGTTCTCAGGCTCTGCTTTGAAAGCAGAGTATGGGAGAGTGTGAATCCACAGCAAGCACTGCCTGAGACCAAATAACCATGTCTTATACTTTTGTAGCATTGTCACAAGGGTGTAAATGATATGATTAATTAAAATACTGAATCATCTTAAAAACATTACTCGATTCATGGTACCATTTTGTCAGTAGGTATTTTGTTCAATCAGTGGATGCTATGTGTAAATTACTGTCACGTGGGAATTCGCAACTGCTGCTTTCATCAAGGACAGTCCTATAAGTATAGGTAAAGTATAGATACAGTAGAGGCTACAAATTATTAAGGGGTCTTTAGAAGTTTTCTACCTAAGTCTGAGATAAGTAGGGGAGAAAGGGACCCGACAGTCCCCCCCGAAACCCGTGGTGACTGCCTCGTTCTTCTTAGCCTCTTCTAGTACCCTAATCTTGGCTATCCCAGGCAGAGAGCTGGGAGATGGAGTTCTCCCAGATTCTGTGGGTAAGTGTAAGACTTGTGTTTACTAATGAAAAACTTGAGATTTCTTGATTAAAAAAAGAAAAGAAGAAGAAGAATTTCTGTAGAATAGGACAGGAGAGAAAGGAGGAGACCCAGATCTGGGAGGTCAGTATCGCCCCCTGGATAACACAGGTGACTGTCGAGTGGACAGCTGGACATGCACGTTTGGGGTTAGAAGAGAGATCTGAGCTAGATATTTAGATTTGGAAACCGCCTGTGTATGCATGGTAATTAAAAACTTTGAGGGCACCTGGGATTGCCCAGGGGGTATATAAATGAAACGAGAACCAAAAAAGAAACTCGAGTAGTTAGGGATGGGCAGAGGAAGAACAGCCCTCAAACTGGTAGAAATGTTGAAGTTAGAGAAGAAGCCCTAGTGACAGTCAGTGTGGTGCAGCGGTAAGGATATTTGCATTAAAGAAAGTCAGACCTATTAGCTGTGTTCCTTTGGGCAAGTTTCTTAACCTGTCTGAGTCTGTTTCCTCAACCCAACATGAAGACAATACCTGCTTTAAAGGACTGTTGTGAGGGTTCATTGAAAATGTAATAAAGCTCCTGGTTACATTCAGGAGAGAGTGGGGCTTCGCAGGAGCTAAGGAGGTCTATGAATCCCCTTAAGAAGATTATTATCAGTGCTATAAAACAGGAGTAGTAATTACTTGCTTTGCAGGGGCGTTGTTAGTAATACTGTAAGCAAAACATCTACGAACCGCGCCCAATTCGTGCCAGGTTTAGGCTACAAGAACTCAGCATTTGAGTATAAGGATCAGACCTTTTTCATTTATTACTTTGATGTTGGTCTGTCTTTGAGCTAAAGACATATAATTACCTCTAGACCCTAATTCCAAGTCCTTTTATTTTCCTGAGGAACTTCCTTTATTAGAAAATTAGATGGGATTACAGAACATCTTTTTCTCCTAGAATAGTAAATGCAAATGTTGATATCCATACTTTATTTATGTTCAACTGTATTTAGAATAAAACTATTTTAAATTAGTTTTAAAAAAAAATGTGAAAATTACGTACAGGTATTAAGAATTTCAAACTATGCAGAAAGTTAAATATGAAAAGTAATTCTTCCCTGGCATTCAGTCCCATTCCCAAGAGTCAACCACTCGGATAGTTTCTTGTCTATCATTTCCATTAACATATATACATATTTAGGCATATTCTGACCCCTTTCACATAAATGGGCTTATCCTCTACATAATATTCTACACTTTGATTCTTTATTTTTTAATCTAACATTATCTCTTGGAGATTATTCCATATCAACGTAGATAATTCTTCTTTGTTCTTTTTAACAGCTTCACAGATTTCCTTTATATTGCGTGACAATTTACTCGAACAGCCTCCTATCGATGGACTTTTAGGTGTTTCCGATTTGCACTATTACAGATACTGTAATGAATATCTTTGCATATAGAGGAGTTTTTGCACATTTGTGCAGCATAGCTATACCATGAATTCATACTGGATAAAAGACTGTGTGCACCTGAAATTTTGCTATCAAATTGCCCTCCAAAGAGGGCACTTCCTCCAGTGTGTATGAGGGTGTCCAACCTCCCAAACCCACCCCAACACCATATTGACCTTCAAGGTCTCTGACAGTATAATAGGTAAAAATGCTATCTTGCTTTAATTTGTTCTTTAATTGTAAGGTTGAGCATTTTTATCATATAATTGGCTATATCTATTTGTTCGTGCTCTCGCATAGTTTTCTCTTGTGCTTTTCTTAGTGATTTAAAAAATCCTATTGATCCTTTGACTTGTAATGCCTTTTAATATGAAGTTAACCCTCTGTCTGTCACTCCAGGCAAATACTTTTTCCAAGTTTGTTCTTGGTTTTTGTTTTTGTTTTTTTTTTTAACTTTGTTTACAGCCCTTTTTTTCTCTGCAGGCATTTTAAAATTTCATGTATTCAGATGTATCAGTATTTTTCTTTATAGCTTCTTTCCCACTCTAAGATTTTAAAAAATTCAACAGTGTTTTCTCTAGTAGTTTTACTTTTTACTTAAGAGTATTTGATCCACCTGAAATTGATAGGATTGCCCTTGGAGACAGCAGTTGCTACTAACCAGTCCTCCTCACACCCCAACTCACCGGCCTCAGCACTCTGCACACCTCCCGGAGGAATTGCTCCTGGTTCTTCACGGAGCACAGGACCAGGGTGCAGACCACCACGTCCATGGAGCCATCGGCTATCGAGTGCATGTTCTCCCCAGCAGCCACCACAAAGCCCTCAAACTGCAGGTGTCGGTTCTCGGCAATGCTCTCGATCAAGAACTTCTTAAAGTTGGGGTTGGGGTCAACACAGGTCACCCTGCATCCAGGCGGATAGAACTGGAAGTTGGTCCCGCTGCCACAGCCCACCTCCAGCAGGGACAGCTTTCCGGAGGGGCCCTCAAACTCCTGTAGGTTGCTGAAGAGCTCCCGCTTCTTGCTCGCCATCTGTTTGTTGTATGTCACACTGAAATTCCTTATGAAATAGGGGAACCAATTTTTGCATATCCAGTTCCACAAACCCAGGAAGTTCAGCAGGTACACGGGAAATAGCAGGAAGCGGAGGGCCAGCTGGATGATAAAGATACTCAGCGCCATCACTCAGAAGAGGAAAAAACCAAGGATTTAGAGACCTGACTCCTTTAATCGCTGGATGTAGGCTTCTGGCCACAGGGCAGAGCGATCAGCTGAAGAGAAAAGAACTGGGCGTGCTAAATAGAAAGCTTCAACTGCAGTCCAATCATGGGCAAGAAGCTCATTTCACCCAGTTAACAGATGTTTGTGAAAAATTGGCTCTTAGCTTAGTTTTCATGAAGCAAAACGAAAAGTTTCCCAGCCTTTCCTTAGAAGGAAAGGTGATTACAATCTCTTATTCCAAATCTATTCCTACTCCCCTTTCTCTGAGTTTGGAGACCACTGCTAGTTTCCGTCTGTAGTTTTATAGGCATTTAGACCGTATCCCATTCCTCCAATAGAATCCATGGGCGGAGCCTGGTTGTAGTGCACGGGAAGACAAAAGGCAAAGTCTTCCTCCTCCTATTTCACCTCTCTTCCTCTGTTGGGAGCCGGGCTAACTTGGCAAGCTCTGAGATAAGTGGCACTAAACTATTTGAAGCACTCAGTATTTTCAAAGAAGGGAGCTTGATAGCAGAGCAGAGAGTTCAGAGTTGTGAGAGCTTCATTGTTTTGCAGGATAGGTAATTCGGCTGACCTTGGGTTGTGACCTTGGGCTGTTTTCTCATTGCGATGCTATAAGTAGTGTGTTGTAAATAAACTCGGGGCTGCAGTATTCACTGTACAGCCTCCCGACTCTATCTCTTGTCCATGTCTTTTCTTTAATCCTCACTCCCCCTCTCAGGTGCTGTTCGTCTCAGCCGGCTGGCTCCGGCATTCCTCCCACTCCCCACCCCCTACTGCGTGTTTTGAAAAGAGAAATGAAAGGATTGCCTCCCTGGCCACAGTTAGTAAGAATTCCCTGCCCCTCTTTTGTATTCTGGGCTGAGACTCTCAGACATTCGTAATTTAACAGTATTTTTAAGTCACTGTTTTGGGCTGCTCATCTTTAAAAGCGCACATTTCAACTTCAAATTGTGCACAACTACTACATCATTCAGCTAATTCAGATAAAAATAGTCCAGAATATTCGTGTTTGGGAACCTCAAGTATTGAGAAAATAGTTTCGAACATTCGTTTTTAACAAGAAAACCTGAACTGTAGCGTGATCAGAGAACACAGATATAAATGGTTCCATTTACTTTCTTAAACTGGGTGATGGTTACATAGTCAATAAATATTATATCCCATTTGAAGAGCTTTTTTTGAGGTAGAACTGACATACAACAGACTACAAACAAAGCGTACATTTTATTAAGTTTTGACATATGTATCTGTGAAACTGTCATTTCGATCAAGATAATAAACATATTTATCACTCCCAAAAGTTTCTTCTTGCCCCTTTGTGGTCCCTCCCTCCTGCCCTCCCCATCCCCAGGCAACCGCTGATGTGTTTTCTGTCACTGGAAGTTCACTTGCATCTCCTAGAATCTTATGTAAATGGAGTCATGCAATATGTACTCTTTTGCTTGGCTTCTTTCACTCAACATAATTATTTTGAGAGTCATCCACATTGTTGCATGTGTTGATTAATTTTTATTGCAGATCAGTGTTCCATTGTGTGGATGTATAACAGTTTGTTTATCCACTCACCTATGACGGACATTTGGATGGTTTCTAGTTTTTGGCTGTTACATATCAAGCTACTGTGAATATTAGTATACCAGTCGTTGTGTGCACTTATGCTTTCATTTCTGCGGGACAAATTCCTATGAGTGGAACGTAGGTAGGTGTTTAACTTTTTTTCAATGTATTTAACAAAAAATTTATTACTAGTTTCAAGTATACAGTACACTGGTTAGACATTTATATAGTTTATAAAACGATCCCCCTAACTGCTCTCTCTCTCCTCTGGCTCTCCACTAGCTATTGCATTAATGCTAACTGCATTCTCTGTGCCGTGCTCCCCATCCCCACGGCCATCTATCAACTACTAATTTGTACTTTAACCCTTCACCCCATTCTCCCAGCCCCTCACCCCCACCTTCCCTCTGGCCATCACCAGATTGTCCTTTACATTTGGGAATCTGTTTTTGATGTGAGTTTGTTCTTGTTATTCCTTAGATTCCAAATATAAGTGAAATCATAAGGTATTTATCTTTCTCTGGCTTATTTCACTCAGCATAAAACCTCTAGGTCCATCCATGTCATTGCAAATGGTAAGATTTCACTTTTTTAATGGCCGAGTAATATTCCCTTGTATATATGAACCATAACTTCTTTATCCAGTCGTCTGTTTGATGGGCTTTTAGGCTGCTTCCGTATCTTGGCTATTGTAAATTGTGCTGCCATGAACATAGGGGTGCATAGATCTTTACAAATTATTCTTTCGGTCTTCTTTGGAGAAATACCCAGAAGTGCAATTCCTCGGTCAAAAGGTATATCCATCTTTAATTTTTTGAGAAACCTCCAGACTGTTTTCCATAGTGGCTGTACCGATTTTGCAATCCCACCAACAGTGTACGAGAGTTCCCTTTTCTCCACATCCTCGCCAGCACTTGTTCTTTGATTTATTGATGATAGCCCTTCTGACAGGTGTGAGGTGATATCTCATTGTGGTCTTAATTTGCATTTCTCTGTTGATTAGTGATGTCGAGCGTGTTTTCATTTGTCTTGGCCATCTGTATGTCCTCTTTGGGGAAATGTCTATTTAGGTCCTCTGGCCCATTTTTTAAGTTAAATTTCTTCGGATAACGTCGGTTAATAGTATTGTATAAATTTCAGGTATACGACTTTATAATCTGACATCTGTATACTCTATTGCGTGCTCCCCATCCAAAGACCCGTCTTCATCCATCACCTTATTTGACCCCCTTTACCCTCTTTGTCCACCCACCTCCCTTCTCTGGTAACCACTATTCTGTCGACAGCATCTATGAGCTGTTTTTTTGTTTTATTTGTTAGTTTGTTGCCTCTTGTTATATATCCCCTCTGCCCATTTTTCAATTGGTTTGTTTCTGTTTTTGGTGTTAAGTTGTACGAGTGCCTTCTATGTTTTGGATATTAACCCCTTGTCAGATGTGTCGTTTGCGATTATCTTCTCCAATTCAGTAAGTTGCCTTTTCATTTTGTTAATGGTTTCCTTCACTGTTTCAGTTCAATGTAATCTCATTTGTTTATTTTGTCTTTTGTTGCCTTTGACTGAGGAGACATGTCCAAAAAGATATTGCTAAGAGTGATGTCAGAGTTTACTGCCTATGATTTTTTGTAGGAATTTTATCGTTTCAGGTCTTACATTTAAGTCTACCATTTTGAGTTTCTTTTTGTATATAGTGTAAGAAAGCGGTTGGATTCCATTTTTTTGCACGTATCTGTCCAGTTTTCCCAACACCACTTATTGAAGAGGCTGTCTTTATCCTATTGTATATCCTTCCCTCCTTTGTCAAAGATTAATTGACCATTTAAACAAGGATTTATTCCTGGGTTCTCTATTCCATTGATCTATATTTTCGTTTTCATGCCAGTACTGTACCGTTTTGATTATCGTAGCTTTGTAATGTACTTTGACGTTGAGAAGCATAATAACTCCCACTTTGTTCTTTCTCAAGGTTTCTTTGGCTCTTCAGAGTCTTTTGTAGTCCCATATAAATTTTGGGATGTGTTCTAGTTCTGGGAAGAATGCCATTGGTATTTTAATGGGGATTGCATCGAATCTGTGTGTTACTTTAGGTAGTAAGAATGTTTTAACAATCTTAATCTTTCTAATTCATAAGCATGGTTATGGTTTTATTTTTTACATGTAAGTCTTTGACTCAAATTCGGAATTTATCCTTGGATAAAGAGTTATGGATTCATCTTTTTTATCAATCGGCTACTCAATTGGTCTGATCTCATTTATTTTTTAATCGGTCTTTTCTCCATTGATTTGAGTTTGTCGGTGGTTGTAAGAGGTAGGTCAGTGGGTTAGGTTTACCACGTCTGGTCCCACAGCCTTTTCCATTCCCTTTCTCCCCTGGCCCATAATGCCACAGTACCAGACCTTCAAGAAGTTCAGACATGCAGCTGAAAAGGCTTATCTTGCCGATGCTTTGAAACTGCATGCGGTTCACAAATGTAGACATTCTTATGAGAGTCAGTGTAGTAAAGTAACAGGAGATTTGGTTTGTTTGGTGTATAGACCAACCAAGCTCAAAATGTATAGAAGATTGAGAAATTTCAGTCAACTAATGTGATCGTGGTAGCCAAGGAATCTTGTAGTGTTAAGAAAGGATAACTGTGTTAACACTGTTAAGACTGTTTGAGATGAACTCTTGTTGACCTGTTCTTAGGAAATACATATCTTGAATTTGACAAAGTGTTGGATAGGAAATACTTTTATGTAACTCAGTGAGTGGACTGTTAAGTGGAGAGGTCCTTTTTTTCCTTCAACTTTGTTTTTTTGTTTACTTAGCTTAGAAATATAAATGCTTTCAGTTAGAAAACCTTTATTTTTGGATTTTGAACAAGGAATGCATCGGTCTTGAAAACTTTTTGCAGCTTTTTGATGTTTGACATGGTATATAATAATTTCTCTGGTAAAGTTGTATCAGTAATTTGAAAATGAGCTATCAAGAGATGCAGATTCTGTGTTCGCTTCGGCAGCAGATATACTCAAATTGGAACAATACAGAGAGGATTAGCATGGCCCCTGAGCGAGGACGACATGCAAATTCATAAAGCGTTCCCTTAAAAAAAAAAAAAAAGATGCTAATTCTTCCTTCAAGCTTATGTGTCTTTAAAGAATATTAAATGCAACCAGTTTGTCAGACTGGTATTTCTTTAGGAGCTTAATGACCAATAAATACAAAATATTAGGAATGCCCAGTAAATTTGAAAGATGGTAACTATAATTAACTATGCACAACAGTATACCAATTATACATAGAATTGTGGTCTCAATTACATCTACAGGTAATTATGAGTAACCAGTATGCTTTACCTTTACATTGACAGATTTAAACTATATTTGTGAATGGAAAAGATTTATAATATTAGCTTGTTAGCTATAACTTACTTTGAATCCAGCTTTCAGTGATCAGAAACAACCACAGTTTCTTATCTGACAAAGGACTTCTATTCAGAATATATAAAGAACACATAGTATAAACACATATGTGTCAGATATCTGTTCCCAGTTCGTGACTTGCTTGCCTTTTCATTTTCTTAGGTGTGTCTTTTATTTTGATAAATTGTAGGTTATGCCTTTTTTCTTATGGGCCATGATTTTTTTTTCTTTTTTTTTGCTTTAGTGATCCTTGCCTATTCCGCGGTTGCAGTTTCTCTTATATTTTCTTTCTACATGTTTGAGGTAAAGAGCAAGGTTAATATTTTTCCACTTTTATTGAGATGTAGTTAGTAGAGAGCACTGTATAGGCATGAGTTTAAAGGACACAGATGTTATGACACGCAGACCCAAGGAAAAGCCCTATGACTTAAAATCTACCTCTGTAAGCGGAGGGCAGGGAAAAACCAAAGAGGCAGGCCATTCCAGTCTGGCAATTAACAGAGTTTATTAAGGAAAATTTACATACAAGGTGCGTCTTGGGCTGACAAGCGGATATCTTTCACACGGCTTGGCAAGCACTAAAAACTGATATAGAACAGGGCTAACCTTGTAATCAGCTCTTTGTTCGTCTTGTAGACATGCTCGCCGCCTAGACCGAAGGGCAGGGTGACCTCGAGATTGACTGAAGACTCACCCTCCCCTTTGCTTGTTCTGTCTAGATGATAGATGTATCCCCTTTGCTTGTACTGTCTAGATAACAGATGTATCCCCTTTGCTCGTTCTAACTGCCTGTAGCCCATAGCAACTCCCGTGCTCTGTAACTGCCTGAGGACAAATTAACCGATGGGCTCGATGGGCTCGATGGGCTCGATGGGCTCGTGCCAACGGTAACTGCGTGGATAAGCCCTATAAAAGCAGATTAGCCCTGACCTCGGGGCCCAGATCTTCAGAGCGCTAGCTCTTCTGGGACCGCCGACATAAGAAACTTGAGTTCTAAACTCTCCAAGTGGTGCTTGGTTTCTTGCTGGTCTGATTTTTCTGCAACAAGGCTATAATACTTTGGGAATTAGAAAAATAGAATAATTTTTTTTCAAAATAGTATTCTTTTAAGTTAGAGTTATAAGTAAAAGTTCTTTTGCTCCAGTAAGTGTTCAGATGACAGTAATGAGATATTTGTCTAATAGCACAGTAATCTATGTAATGAAAAAGGTCATGTGCATCATAGATGCGATAATAATAGTCACCGGTTATTGAGTACCTTCAATATATGAAGAACTTCACATGCTCAAATTATTTAATAATTACAACAATGCTGTGTATCGTCACAAGTATTTGAAACAAAGTCTGTCTTAGACAAGTTATCAGGGTGACTATGAAACAAAGTCTGTCTTAGATTACAGTCTGTCTTAGATTATTATTCTAAGTCTCATGTGAAGAGAGGGGTTATGTAACTGAATTCTCATCGACCGAAATAAGTGATTTCAGCTGGGCAAAAAGATAAGTTGCTGGCAGTAGCCCCTGCCTGATTAGCAATCCAGAGCTAAAGAGGAATTAGGACATACCTTTGAAGTGAAAAGCAAGATCTTCCCCTTCAATGCTGTCAATACATTTTAGAAGAGTTTCTTAGTACAGACGGTCTCTGACTTATGATTTTCCCATTTTACGATGGTGTGAAAGCAACACGCATTCAGTAGAAACCATACTTTGAATTTTGATCTTTTCCTGGGTCTCTTGATATGCAGTAGGATACTGTCTCATGATGCTGGGAAGGCCACAGCTCCCAATCAGCCACACGATCACAAAGGTGAACAACCAATGCTCTACTGTGTCCTGTGTTGCCAGAAGTTATTAGATATTGTGTTTTGTGTTTTGTGTTTTGAAATCCCATCATGTCTACAAAAGTCCCATTTGATTTTCCTGCTTCTGGTAAGAGGAATGCTCCTGGACTTACAACAGGTTTATTGAGAGGTAACTCCATCGTAAATTGAGCATCTGTATTAATATTCAGGGCTATCAAGTGAATCTGAAACTCAGGTAGTAGAAATAGGAAAAGGCTAATGCATTATGTTGATTGCTGTACAAGCATTACCAACTAATTCTTTATCAGACCTTGTCAATGGATTGAAATCTAGGGTCTCTTTCAAGAAAGAACGGTCAGTAACCCTTCAGTGTTTCTCACAAGTCTATAAACATCAGTCTAAAAGATGGTAAACTCATGCTTACTTTCAATTAAATCCCAAAATTAGGTTAAAGCAAAGCAAAGCAAAGCAAAACACCCTTGGTTTTAGCTGGATGAATTGTAAAAAGGGTGAGAAAATAATGATTTCTCCTTTACTACATGGGTCCTCAAAAGTTCAAGGGAGATGTCAGTTGATTAATAGTAGATACTAATTCAGTGAACTTTTCATTTTGATAATTCAGATAATTCATTTTATAGATTAGTTATCATAAGGTTTATCCCAGGTTGGCTTCCTTCTTTTACCCAGAATGCTTTTCAGTTACCTCTCCTAATTCAGAGGGCCCAAGGAATACAAATTTTTAGCATGGACTTTAAGAAAATAAAGTTCAGAAAGCAGGTTATAATGCTGCAGAAAAGTCATGTTGTATATTTCTAAATAAAAAATAAATTATTTGGGGGTATCTCCACCACAGTTCTCTCTTGGTGTAGGAAAGGAAGTATTAATATTAAATAGTTTTAATTAAAATTTAAAGAATAGGCAAATACTTATTTCTCCAAATATCCTTGAGGACCAAAAACAAGATGATAATTCAAAAAAATAATATATCATACAAACAAATGTTTTTGAATAGGATAAAATCTAACTTAAAAGGAAAGAGTTTCGATTAGGAAAAGAACAGCTCCCATCTTAATGATAAACTCTGTATTATTTGGCATTTACATATATAAAGTATATATTTAAACCGAATATTTTATATAAACTCTAGGAAGGTGTTCCAAATGAAAAATTATGATTATAAAGTAAAACGATCAGGATACATCAAAGACGCATGTGATTCAGTGCCAAATTTACAATCACATATCTAATATGTCACAATCTTTTTATTTCAGAAAAATGTCCACATAAGGACTCTGAAGTGGGCAAGTACCCAAAGGATAAATGATTTTCATTACGTAGAACACGAAAGGGACATGATGGAAAATAAAGATTCTTCAGAATTTCTTTATGGAGTTGCTAGTAAGACAGCAGAACCTAAAGCTATCAGGACCTGTCCAAGTAGTATATTTGTATTAAATATGCCGTTATTCCTTGTGTTGTAGAGGTGATCTGTCAGCCATGTTTTGTAGAAGGACGGCCCACTGTAGACACCAGGAAAATTTTTTCGACCACAGCCATATCCGTAACTGGTAATTCCCATTACAAAAAATTGTTTATGTTCTGGTAAGTAGCACATTAATGGTCCACCACTATCACCCTATTTAAAAAAAGTCCCAAAATAGCATTAGTTATTTCTAATAATCTTTTTATAATAGTAAAGCTGGAATAAATTAATCATGTTAACCATATTTATATAAATATGCATTTTTAATATACTTCTAAGTTATAAAGATCGATAGATTTTCAGTTTTCCAACTCAAACAGGAATTTAATTATATTCAGTCTGGTCTGTTATTTAGAGGAACCACATAGCTGGTGGATAAACCTACCATCTGCATAGTTTTGAACCAGAATACTATAAATCAAATTGTTTGGATTTTTTTTAGTACAATTAGGAGAAATATAATGTAGGATGTGTAGCAAATATTGTGAATACTGTCTGTTAGAATACCTCTGTTGATGCCGTTTGTGAAAGGTATGATTTTAAGATAAAGGCAGGAGTCTTTTAGGGCTGGGGTGTATGTGGATCGCTAGCTAGAAGAGTACACTGGCATCTATCTAAATGATAACATTGGCTAGTGCAGAATATCAGGAATCAATGGCTAAGCCTCTCAATAGTATACAAGTTAACAAATGTCCATCATAGTTTATACATGACTGTCAATGTACCAACCAAAACACTATTACTAAGGATGGTTAATCACTCAAAACGACAGGGACGCTGAGCTGTTACAGTGCCTACAGGTTAAAGACCATGTTTCTAAGATATTTTCACATTCTCTCTTTAAGGTAGGCATTGAATAATTATTTTTTGACAATGAGAATGTTTTGCTTGTGCATGTGATTAAATTAGATTGGATTCTTCACTATTTTACTCAGAAAGATTTTTAAGGAAAAGGACACAGGAAAGATAAACCTTGGACTGCAAAAATCAGAATGAGTAGGAAAAGATCAGAGTTTGCAGTACTGCTTGGGAGTGAGGTGCTGGTGGATTTAGAAGTAGTAAAGAAAAGAGGAATAAAGATTCAAAACAGAAGAATAGGTAAAATTTGACTTCATCGAAAACTAAAGAACTTTTATGCTACAAACGATAACATTAGGAAAGTGAAAAGACAGTTCACAGAAGGGGAGAAAATATTTGATTTGCTAACCGCATACCTGGTAAAGGACTTGATCCAGAATATATAAAGCTTATGATTTAATAATAAAAAGATAAATAACTCAATTTCAAATGGGTAAAGGATCTGCATAAACACTTCTCCAAAGAAGATAGACAAATGGCTAATAAGCTCATGCAAAGATGTTCAACATTATGAGTCATTAGGGAAATGCAAATTAAAACCGCAATGAGACATCACTTCATACTCACAAGGATGGCTATAATCAAAAAAGACAGACAGTAAGAAGTGCTGACAAGGATGTGGAGATACTGGAACTCTCATACATTACTGGTGAGAATGTAAAATGGTGCAGCCACTTTGGAATAGTTTGGTAGTTCTTCAAAATGTTAAATATTGACTCGGCAATTCCACCCCTAGGTTAAATTTCCATGAGAAATAAAAACATACCTACACATAAAAACATATACACAAATGTTTATAGTAACATTCGTAATCGTCAAAAAGTGGAAATAGCTCAAATGTCCATCAACGAATGAGTGGAGAAATAAAATGCGGCCTATCCATACAATGGTATATTATTCGGCAATAAAATGAATAAAGTATTAATACGTGTCACTATGTGGATGAGCCTTGAAAACAGTATGCTAAGTGAAAAAAGCCAGTCACAAAAGACCACATATTGAATGATGCCGTACATATGAAATTTCCAGAATAGGCAAATTTATAGAGATTAATGGTTACCTAAGGCCGGGCTGAGTGGGAGGAGAATGGGGAGTGACTCATTAATGGGTGGAAGTTTCTTTTTGCGGTGACAAAAGTGTTCTAAAATTAGATTATGGGGAGTTTAGAGAAACATGGCAGAGTGAGAGATGTCCCCAGATCTCTCCCCTTGAAACAACAATAAGCCGAACATTAAAACTCGACAAAAAACACCCAAACTGCACACTAGCACGTCTGAGCGTGGGATCTATGCATAAGAGCTACCACAGGTCAGAACCCTAGGTGTCGGAGGTGGACTGGAAGAAATAAAGAAGCTGACTCTCGCTGTCGGAAGATGGGGAGGGGAGATGGCGTGGCGAGGTCCCTGAACAGCCCTGCCTGGGAGTGCTGTGAGCTCCATGTGGCCAGCGGCAGGACCCAGTCATCGGGGCAGAGAAGTGGTGGCAGAGAAACAACAATTGATTTTTACCGGCTGCGGTTGCAAAACCGAGACTGAGCCACAGCCCCCAACCCTCAACATCAAACATGATATTAAGCCACCAGAGCTTTGCCCCAGAAGTATTGTGCCCATTCAGGTACTGTATATTATCTATTCGTTTGGTCTTCCTGCAATAACCCTTCCTCTTGACTCAGGCTAATGTGGGTAAATGAACATCCTGCATACTTAACTTTTCTCCAGATGTGCTTTTACATTTTAATTTAAATACATTGGTGAATTCTTATGCATTGCTACTCTTAATAAATAAATACTTTGCATTGCTTTTTTTCAAGCAACAAATATTATATTTTAGTTCTCTCAGAGTAAGATTAGAAAATTTTGGAACCTATTGAGTATGTGAGTAAAGCTGTTTCAATTTAAATACTTCAGTTAATCTATTTTTCATGCTGAATATACATTAAAAGAGTGGAATCTTTCCAGTAGCTTGATAAGAATTATCTTGTATATAATCGACATGAAGGATGACATTTCTTTTTCAGATGGTCTTTGTAGGATGACATTCTATGCCAGTTGTCCTCGATTTTCCTAACTTTCATGGAACATATTAGATCCAGTTGCTGGAATATTTACTTTAGTGGAATATAATAGTTGGATTCTTTCCTTGCCTATTTTCCAAAGAGGACAGTGTTGACCAAAATAGATGAACTCGGTGACACTAGAAGAACCTCATAATAGGTACAAATGACAACTTTTAAACTAATTACCTATGCCAGTGGAGAAAAGCATATATAATACACAGAACAGTGGGTTAATATCTAGAACGCAGACGTATTTTTAGATATTCCTACATCTTTCCCTTCCTCAAATACTAGACTTCACCTTCCTGTCAGAATAACCTTCACTACAGTAAACATCAAGGAACTGGAAATAAGTATCGCAGATCATCTTATAGTGCATTCTTGATTTCATTTCAGTGAATGCTTTTTTGTTTTCCTTTCTAGGCTTAGACTCACAACAGTTATAACTTCAACAAAGTTTAGGTGATTTTTTTAGAACCGTAGGGCAGTTAGGAATTTAAGATCACAGGCACACTTAACATTTGATGTCTACTTTGGTTCTTTGTGTTTTCTTTTCTTTCTTTCTTTTTTATTTTTTGGGTTGG